>NW_028318372.1:3311458-3612500 GCF_062004578.1 Staurois parvus
AGGATGTACAAGCAAGCAGATATACTGACAGGAAGCTTTAATGAACTACCACGGAGCTCCACAGCGCCGTGGTAGTTCATTGAAAACTACAAGCCCACAGCCGCTAAGGCTGTCGGAACTTGTAGGCGCTCATTCACAGAACACTGTGAATGAGTGACGTGGCGTGCGGGTGGAGCCCCACAATGCTGCGCTGTTTTCAAATCTTACAGATAGTATGGGGAGAAGTTTCCCTGTACTATCTGTCAGAGGGAATGGGGGAGGCAGCGGCTATGGGAACATGTTACATGTTCCAAAGGTGAACTTATCCTTTAAGACACGTTTAGGTAAACCATGTCAAATAGAAAGGGTGGATCTATTCAGCAGCAACATGGAAAGCAAACTAAAACATAAAAAAAACGTTAGGGTGAATGACACCCTAGGGACTGCTTTATATTATATGCTCAGGATATAGCTTCAAAAGCTGTCTGTGGCTGTAGCATATGCAAACGTTTATGATTTAAAATATTTACTTTACCACAAAAGACCTTTGCATTAACCCTAGTGAATTTTATACAACTACACTAATCTTCACATGTACATACAGTAACAACATGATTTTGTTTTCTTACTTTTCAGTACCTGGTTTTTGATACTCAGTTGATTCTTGGAGGAAAACATCGTTACACAGTGAGCCCAGAGGATTACATCTTTGCTACCCTCAACATTTATGTGGACATTATAAACCTCTTTATACTTCTTCTGTCAATTTTTGGGTTATGTCGTTGAGGTATTTTAAGATGTTCTGCTATCAGACAGAAATTATCTGAGAAGGCAGAAGAAGGACTGTTGGTGGAGCCCATTACTGTACCTTAAACAATGGCATTCAACTCATTACTGACATATCCAACTACTAAAGCAGTTTGCAACTGTTATCTACATGCAGTAGTGGGGACAATATACCCCAGGCACATGTTTATCACTATACTTTTTTTTTTCCTGATTTTTAAAGGTAAACCTGTTGTTAGGCTAAATAGTAATAGCCTAACATGAAATTTTCTATCTTCGGACTTTGAAGCTGCATTCTAGTTCCTTGGAACTGACGTCAGTGTAATTAAACAGATACTTCCTTGTCCCAAAACAAAGAGTTTGGCATGTCATGGGAGCTTTCATTGAAGGCTAACTCCAGCAAATAGCTAGATGACAGATTCCTTTTAAATTATTTATTTTTTATAGTAAGATTTTACCTAAATTTGTTGTTTTTATGTTGTAGAAATAACTGTACTAACAAACATGAAATAATAAAACAGTTTGCCACCTCACAATGCAGAGGGATGATTGCTCTTTGTGTGCATATTGAGATGTTATTTCCATCCATCCTGTATTATTGTACAAAGCCTGACCTCTGTATATTTACTACTGTTTTTTGTTTTGTTTTTCTGTGAAGGATTGAAAACCTAAAGAGGAAAAACCTGTTTGAAAAAAAAAAAAAAATAATAATAATAATACAATAGTATCTATGTATTTTATAGAATTCCATATCTTGTTATCATAGGTTTTGTGTATGAACCTTTATGCAAATGTTTTAGATATTTAAAAGTGAATTTGTGGCCAAGATATGGAAATTCAAGTTTGTATTCTTAACAAGAAGTTCATTAGCCATCCAAATAACGGGCCATACACCAAAGACCAGCCAGGTTTATTGCAAAGACAACACACTGCAGGGTGCTATCATTGCAGTAAACCTTGGCCGGAGTTGAACGTCTTTGGTGTGTGGCCCGTTATTTGGATGGTGGATTACAGTGGGGCAAGAGTGAACTCCAGGGTCTTGGCACTGGGCTGATTGCAGGGAATCAAGAAGACTATGGGTGGTGAAAGAGGGATGGGTTAATCTAACAAGAAATAAATTAGCTGTAAAACAAGCCATGCCTGACCTCTGTAACTGACAATGCAAAGCCATTGCCAACTGGTTAGTCATTGTGCGGCCTATCAGGCTCATGAGATCCCATAAGCCAAGCCTGAAGGAACTTGCATTACAGGCTGACAACACTGCTACTAATTTTCAGCCAGTGGCTTAGTGTTGTCAGTCTGCAACAGGAAATACTATCAATGGCAGGATCTCCAGGTAAGAAACGTTACAATAGATTTACAAATAATTTGATGTTGGTTCCACTTTAACCAGTGGCATTGTCTGAACCTTGGTGTGTGAGACCATATCCTTGTATGAAAAAACAGATGCCATTATGTGATCCCCTCAGAATCCCATTAAGTTCAGAATGGGTAGACGCACATCTGCATTGTGAACGCAGATTGATTTCCTAAACTATTTTTTGTATATTTTAGTTTCTGTTAAGATCAACTCTGAACACATATTTCAAAGAAATGTAGGCTCGTTGAAAAGAAAGATATTTGTGTTACATCACTGGGAGAATTGCAGGACACGCACTGAATGAAGAACCCATTTTTCACGCACATCCTGATAAGAATCTCCCTTTCAATTCTCATGCACCATATGTGAAAAGATATTATGATCAATTGTTAAATGTATGAAAATATGTTGGTTTTTTTCTGCCAGAACTTGGCAGAAAAAAAGCCTCTAATGTTGCATGTATATGAACATACGTGTGCATGTTTACACACGTACTGCGTCTAGATGCATAGAAGCGTAAACTCTCAATATTAATCTGTTCTAGCCATTAGATTAAATTTACATGCCTATGCCTGCATTTAGGCACATTCAAACTCCTCTTTGAATGCAGGTTTGGGGCATTTTCTTTATGCCCCTAAACACTGCTGTAAAATATGCCTGTAAATGCCGCAATGTGCATATGTACATTAGATAACCTAGAGCTGCTTTCACCTGAATATTGCACTGATTGAGGAGTTCAGTATGACTTTATAATCAGATGTAAGACAGAACCTGAAGTCATATAGAAAAACTGAATGCAGAAGGAGATGGAACACACAAGATTGGATGACAACACTAAAAGTTCCCGGGGGGGGGGGGGGGGGGGGGGGCAATCCAGATCTCCCAATTATAGCAGGCGGAGCTCATGTTTGGGCCTGACCCGTTCCACCTATAACTAAAATCTCACCTATGGGTGGACTACACCTACAATCCATGGGGAGTGAGGGATGGGCTTTATGATACAGTGGGGTGGAGCTGAATTTTCTTTTCTTATGGAAAACTCCCTGGTGAGTCCGCTTGTTCCAAAATATTAGTCAAAATTTACACAATTCCTGATTATGCAATGGAGCTCTGATGAAGGTGTAACACGGGCAGATAAGGCCCCATGGCCTGATGACGCTGTGTTTCTGTATGAGGTGCCAAGAGTGGTGCTGATTAGTGGCGTGGCAAAAACTGTGAAATATCACTTTCTATTAGAGATAAAATATGAATCAACAAGAGTACATTAGATAAGAAGATGTAAAGTGGGAAATAACCTGCATGTGCCAAGGGTAATAAAAATAACTCCTCATGTGAGAAGACCCTTGTGGAAGCCATTCCTTCAAGTATATGTCTACCCAATCATTAAATCTCATAGAAGCTGTAATAGGTTCATTTTTTTTATTTTTAAATGAGTAGAATGTTTTTACTATAAGATCGGGTAATTCTACCATAAAAAGGTCCTGGTACAGGCATTTCTTATTAAAAAGTGACAATGCTCTGCCCTTGTCTCCCACCTGTACTCTTCTATTGTCGCCTTCTCAGACAGGCTTGTAATGGAAACACGTGGCCAGTTCAGCAGATATTACAAAGACCTCATCCACTGCTGTTAACATCAAGAGACCCGCCCTAAGGTATCCCATGCAGCCAGGGCCGGCACTTTCACTTGACAAACTAGGCAATCGCCTAGGGCGCACTGCCGCTTAGGGGCGTCTGGGAGCAGCACAGGCAGGCAATCTAATCCGTGAGCTGAGAGTAGGGGCGGCAGAGGTAGAGGAAGAAGGGAAGGACAGAGGAAGATGCCACCGGGTCTGGGTGTCTGGGGCCAGTGTGTAGCAGCTGAGACGCTGCTCACTCCATTTCCATGTCCCTGTCTCTCACTGCTCTCAGATCTGGCAGTCCCTTACGGTCTGCAAGCCGGCTGGTGGCTCAGAATGCAGGTGAGGAAGGAGCCATTACTGGTCAGTCCGGGACACCTGCTGCATGCTCAGCCCACCAAAATGCATCTGGTTTCCCCTCAGCCCCTGCCAGAAGATACCAAGCACAGGGTGGAGAAGCAGCTGGCTGAAGTAGATGATACCTTTGTTTTGAGGGGCTTCCTGATTAACCTGGTCGGTGCTGGCATCCAGGGCTGCCTGAACTCATCTATGGTATCCTGCCAGCCGCTTTCAGCAGGACATGTGCTGGGCAGAGCTTCTCCAGTGCCGACCCCACTTTACCATAACTCATGCTTTACTCACTGAGTTCTGCAGCACTGCCACTCTGCTCTATGGCCCATATGGCTGCTCCCCACCTGTTACACTGCCCCCCTATCACACTGCCCCCTCCTGTCCTACTGCCCACCACCTGTCACACTGCCCCCCTCCTGTCCTACTGTCCCCCATCTGTCACACTGCCCCCCTCCTGTCCTACTGTCCCCCACTTGTCACACTGCCCCTCTTCTGTGCTAGTCCTCCTGTCACACTGCCTCTTCCTGTCCTACTGTCCCCCACCTGTCACACTGCCCCCTCCTGTCCTACTGCCCACCATCTGTCACACTGCCCCCTCCTGTCCTACTGCCCACCACCTGTCACACTTCCCCCTCCTGTCCTACTGTCCCCCACCTGTCACACTGCCCCTCTTCTGTGCTACAGTCCCCCTCCTGTTACACTGCCCCCTCCTGTCCTACTGTCCCCCACCTGTCACACTGCCCTCCTCCTGTCCTACTGCCCACCACCTGTCACACTGCCCCTCTTCTGTGCTACAGTCCCCCTCCTGTCCTACTGTCCCCCACCTGTCACACTGCCCAACTCCTGTCCTACTGCCCACCACCTGTCACACTGCCCCTCTTCTGTGCTACAGTCCCCCTCCTGTCCTACTGTCCCCCACCTGTCACACTGCCCTCCTCCTGTCCTACTGCCCACCACCTGTCACACTGCCCCTCTTCTGTGCTACAGTCCCCCTCCTGTCACACTGCCCCCTCCTGTCCTACTGTCCCCCACCTGTCACACTGCCCCTCTTCTGTCCTACAGTCCCCCTCCTGTCACACTGCCCACCACCTGTCACACTGCCCCCTCCTGTCCTACTGTCCCCCACCTGTTACACTGCCCCTCTTCTGTCCTACAGTCCCCCTCCTGTCACACTGCCTTCTCCTGTCCTACTGCCCACCACCTGTCCTGGGGGGGGTGCAAGTAGCTGGTCTTGCCTAGGGCGCAGAATAGTCCAGCACCGGCCCTGCATGCAGCCATCGCTGGAATGCATGTATCCAGAAAGTGTCTGCAAAGAGGTTGCAGATCAGCAGCAATGAGATGTACGAGGGATGCAAAAACAAGTGTGGGTTGTTTAAAATAAGCCAACTGGTTCTGGAACTGGGACTTAGCAAGCTAAATGTCATTCATTTGTAGTTCACATCTACTTTAAAGTTGAGGTTAAGTTATTATAGTATAGTTGCATAGGTCCAGCTTGGTATGTGTCATACCTGGAATATCCCAGTGGATGCTGGAAATCATTGGTGGCGGCACCACTACTACAGTGATGTCCTCTAGCCGCCTAGTCTTGTGCCAGATAGCTACACTGCTGCCTACTGAGCACAGGAGGCGCCGTTCAGAGAATTTTTCTCAGTGAATGGAAAGCATTCTCTGATTGGATAAAGTGGTGAGGCAGTGATGTCCTATGCATTTGTGAGGTCAGGTACTGCTGACCCGGCTTGCAATTTGTCCCAAAGTCAGGACTCTAGCCAGAACACTTGAGTTCCTCCACAGCAAACTCATCAAACCATGCTTTGTGCACAGGGGTAGAGTCATGATGGGACAGAAAATTACCTTCCCGATCTGTTCCCACAAGGTTGAAAGAACATTGTTTAACCCCTTAATGCCGGCACCTCCCAGCCCTTTAAGAGGATTCTGATGCTGGGAGGCAAGGTGGGGTTTCTGATTATGTGACTGGCTGTAGAAAGTAGAGATTGGGAGCTCTCTGTTAACCACACTATATTTATAAAACGCTGTGGACAGCTAACCAACACAACTACTTTTAATAGCAAAAATACAGGAATCAGTTATCACATTATGACGACCCACCTAACATTAGGTAGGTCCCTCTGACCCATCAAGGCATGAACTCCACACCAGAGCTCTGAAGGTATGCTGTGGTATCTGGCACCAAGCCATCAGTTGCAGATCTTTTATTTTTTTTATTATTTTATTTTTATTTGATTTATTTTAGGTACTTATATAGCGCTGTCAATTTACGCAGTGCATTACATATATATTGTACATTCACATCAGTCCCTAACTCTCAAGGAGCGTACAATCTAAGGTCCCTAACTCACATTCATACATACACATACTAGGGACAATTTAGACAGGAGCCAATTAACCTACCAGCACGTCTTTGGGGTGTGGGAGGAAACCGGAGTACCCGGAGGAAACCCACGCAGTCACAGGGACAACATGCAAACTCCAGGCAGGTGGTGCCGTGGTTGGTATTCAAACCAATGACCCTAGTACTGCCAGGCGGAAGTGCTAACCACTTAGCCACTGTGCTGCCCAGTTATTAATATTTTATTACATTTTACATTTCATCAGTAAAGTCAGAGAATAAAAACTCTTATTAAACTGTTATTATCAACAAATAAAAAAAAATACTAAACTTCCCATTCCCCCCACCCTAACCCAATCACTACATCCCCTTCCCTCCCCTCAACTACCAGCACCCACCCCCTCCCTCCCTCTCCACTCAGCTTCTCTCCCCTCTCATTGAGAGTCCTAGGGCTTTCTTCCTCTTCCATTTCCTAAGTGTTTTCCATTAACTTAAGCTTCTTAAACTCCTCCCATTTTTTCCATTTCTCGCGAAAAGATTCTATTTTATCCTCATCTATATGGTATAGTTCCTCCATTCTATATATCTGATCCACTTTTCTTATCCAATCCGATATTTTTGGTACTTCTTGTAGCCTCCAAAATGTGGGGATCAATATTTTTGCTGCGTTAATATAATGCAATAACCCAGAATTTTTGTATTTTTTAACCGTTAGCTCTGTTCCATGTAAGAGACAGATCCCTGGGTCTTTTGGTATTTTTATCCCCTTTACTTCCTGTATTTGGTGTATTATTTCCTCCCAGTATTCCTGAATTTTATAACACTCCCACCAGATATGTACCGCCGTGCCCTGTTCCCCACATCCCCGCCAACATAAAGGTGAATTGTCCCTATTTTGTTTGTGAACTATATTTGGTGTCATGTACCACCTCGCTAAACATTTGTAATTCATCTCTACATCCTTCACATTTACATTTATGTGTGTTAACTTATAAATCTTTATTTGCTTTTCTCCCTCTATCCTAAAACCAAATTCTTTTTCCCATTTCTCCATATAAGCAGGGATCGTGTTTGTTGTCAACCTCATAATAATTTTATATATTTTTGAACTTCCATATTTCCCATCACCTCGTGTACTAAGTAAATGCTCAAATGGGTTCCCCTTTTCTTTTTTCCTTAAGGGCCTAGGGAGTTTTCCTATGAAATGCTTCAGTTGACAATACCGCCACTCATCCACTTTATTAAACAGCTCAGTCCTCCTTTTCATTTCCTCTAAGGGACAAATTTCCTCACCTTTCATTATATCTCTCAATTGTGCATCTCCCTTTTTTATCCATTTCCCTGCAATATTTTCATTCCCCGGCGGGAAGAAATCTGTATTTACAATGGGCATCAATATTGAGTTGAATTCCCATCCCATTTGCTTGTGCATTGTATCCCAAATTTTCAAAACATTTTGTGTAAATATGCTTGTGCTATCTATCAATCCACGACAGTGAGGTAATAACCATATTATCCGATTCAAATGTGGTTTGCTTAATATATTTTCTATATTTACCCAATTTTTCCCTTGTTATCACAAATTTTTGATTGAACACATAATGCACAATACTGAATTATAATATCTTTTAAAATCCGGATGTCAGGGCAGGAGCTGGGAAATGGACAGGCAGGCCTAATATCAAAGTAACGCACAGGCTGACGACAACCACCACCTACAGACCGAAGTCCCTCAGGGCGCGGAGTCTAAGTCCCAGGCTGCCCTTCACTCGGGCCCCTGGTGGTGGGGATGGACTTGACGCAATCAGGAACCAGGTCGCGGCCCCCGAGGCACCCCAGCTGCGGTAATGGCCGCCGCCAATGGCGTGTAGCTAGTGGTAAAGACAATAGAGTAGTCACACAGGCCGGGTCAACAACGAGACAAAAACGGTACAGGACAGCAGACGAGAATCACAGGTCACGAGCCGGGTTCAGCAACGGAGGGTCAGATCAAAGGAGAACACAAAGAATGGTCAGGTCACAAGCCGAGTCAGATTCCAGGAGCGTCTCGAGAGTCAGAACAGAGTAATAGCAACACAAAGACACAAGACACAAGTGCAAAGAGCATGTGCGGAACACAGGCTTATATGTCATCAGCCACACCCCTCTGGGGGATGGACCTCAGAGACCTGAAGGCATAAAAGATTCCCACCATGCTCTGCAGAAATCCAAGATGGATGCCAGCACATGGAGTAACATAACCTCTGGTAAAAAGGTAGGACCTTGACACCGGAACACCCGATTCCCCATTCTCTTTGTCTCTAGTTAAAACTTCGTAACTTATTCTAGGTTTTTTATTCCCCCAAATATACTTTATCATAATTTTTTTCATTATTCTAAAATACAATCCTGGCAGCTTTATTGGGATCATTTGAAATTTATATAAAATCTTTGGAACTATTACCATTTTTATCAGGTTTATTCGTCCTATCCAAGATGTACCACCTGTCCCTAATTTTCTCATTTCATCCTTGATTTCATTTAATAATGGGATATAATTTGCCCTATATTAACTCTTTGAGGATACAGTTAAATTTATTACCAAATATTTTAGTGCTTTTTCCTTCCAAGAGAAAGAAAACTCTTTTTGCAAAGCCGTAGCAGATCTTTTAAGTCCGTTAAATTGCAAGGTGGGGCCTCCATGGATTGGACTTATTTTTTCAGCACATCCCACAGATGCTCGATTGCACTGAGCTCAAAAGAATTTGTAGGCCAAGTCAACACCTCAAAGACCCCTTCTTCCATTGCTCCGTGGTCCACTTCTGATGCTCATGTGGCCATTGTAGGCACTTTTGGCTGTGGACACGGATCAGCATGGGCACCCTGACCAGCCTGCAGCTACACAGCCCAATATACAACAAACTGGGATGCACTTTGTGTTCTGACTCCTTTCTATTGGAACCGGCAGTACCTTTATCAGCAGTTTGAGCTACAAGAGCTCTTCTATTGGATCAGATGGATAGGCCAGCCCTCTCTCCCCATATGCGTCACTGAGCTTTGGTTACCCATGACCCTATTGACAGTTCACTGGTTTTCCTTCCTTGGAACACTTTTGGTTGGCCCTGACCACTGCAGATCAGAAACATCTCACAAGTGTTGCAGTTTTGGAGATGCTCTAACCCAGTTGTTTTTCAATTGTAATTTGGCTCTTGTCAGAGTCGCTCAAATCCTTACACTTGCCCATTTTTTTGGCTTTCAAAACATCAACTTCAGGGACATGTTCACTTGCTGTCTAATATATCCCACACACTTTCACATACCATTGCTATGAGATAATCAATGTTATTCACATTACATGTCAGTATACAGAATTTTATTGCAGATTGGTGTACATACCTTCCCCATAAATTATTTTTGAGTTCAGGTGTTTCCAGTGAAGGGTACTGTTGATGTCACAACACACAAATATATTGTAGACAATTGTGAGCATCCAACCTAGTAGCAACTGTTGAGGGGGGGAGTTAGACATGGCCTCAATCCCACTGAACAGATTTGGGTTGAATTGGAATGATGCTGGTTTTGAGCCAGGTCTTCACATCAAACATCAGTACCTGACCTCACAAATGCACTTTTGGCTAAATAAACAGACACACTCCACAGTCTTGGAAAAAGCCTTTCCTGGGAAGTGGAGGTCGCAAAGGGGGGTTTTAACTCAATATACATATTCAGGCAAAAAATTGTTCCCTCCTATCCACCCTTACACATGTTCAACCTCAGCTTATAAAGTCCTCTACTCATCTGAGTCCTTTGACCTGTCACAGCACCACTTACAACAGTGAAGGTGACTCATTATTGTAGTTTGAGCCCACCATCGTCTGGTCTTCTCACTGCTTCTCGTTGTGACATTACTAGGCTACCACTGGAGTCTCCGTACCTTTGAAAACCCAACCGATAGGCAGTCAGTAGGAAGTGACCACATCACCAGAAAGCAATGTGGACACCCAAGACGTACCCTCCTATTCTGCGGTCCAAGAAAGAGAAGACCTTAGATCCAACTTCAGCCCCAAATGTTGTGCAAGCTGGTAACTTACTAAAACAATTTTAAGACACCAGACATGATCTCACAAAGAGTTATTCCTTTAAAGCAGAAACAGCCTAATTATTGGGTACATTTCCTCACAGGCTGGTCTTATCATTTAACATGTGGAGTTAAGTCCTGGGGTTACTTCTGAGCTGAAAGATTAATAATACTGGGTCCACCTGTGAATTTATACCCGAGTCCTGACATAAACCACATATGCATATGAACTTTGTAATGAGGGTCAATATTGAAGCTGAGCAGAGACCCCTTAAGGGATGGCGGCAATTGATCACTTGCAAGTGCACATTATCCCGAATTTTGGGAAAAGACTTTGAAATATTTGAATTGATCACAGATTCTGCACATAGTTTGTGTTTCACATATATTGTTCTTTGACTCTGGATATTTGTTGTATGTTTGAGCTCTTACACTATTGAGTTGAATTAGCGCAGCACGTGTTCACATTTATGTTGCAGGATGATTTTATCATATTTTGCTTGAGGCTTTATTTGGACTGTTGTACAGAATTTTTTTTACATATATACTTGATGATTTGTAGCACGTGTACCCGTGCTCATTCGTTTGCTTTGGCCCTTCAAAGCATGCTTATGCACAACTCACCACAAAGCAGAGCAAGTATATTCTGATGTAGGTGTTGTCATGCTTTGAGGCTGCGTGGAAGTACAGTGGGGATCGAAAGTTTGGGCACCCCAGCTAAAAATTTGTATTAAATGTGCATAAAGAAGCCAAGGAAAGATGGAAAAATCTCCAAAAGGCATCAAATTACAGATTAGACATTCTTATAATATGTCAACAAAAGTTAGATTTTATTTCCATCATTTACACTTTCAAAATAACAGAAAACAAAAAAATGGCGTCTGCAAAAGTTTGGGCACCCTGCAGAATTTATAGCATGCACTGCCCCCTTTAGCAAGTATCACAGCTTGTAAACGCTTTTTGTAGCCAGCCAAGAGTCTTTCAATTCTTGTTTGAGGTATCTTTGCCCATTCTTCCTTACAAAAGTCTACCAGTTCTTTGAGATTTCTGGGCTGTCTGTCACGCACTGCTCTTTTAAGGTCTATCCATAGATTTTCAATTATGTTGAGGTCAGGAGATTGTGAAGGCCATGGCAAAACCTTCAGTTTACGCCTCTTGATGTAATCCCCCGTGGATTTCAAGGTGTGTTTAGGATCATTATCCATTTGTAGAAGCCATCCTTTCTTTAACTTCAGCTTTTTCACAGATGGCATCAAGTTACCATCCAAAATTTGCTGAAATTTTATTGAATCCATTTTTCCTTCTACTCGTGAGATGTTCCCTGTGCCACTGGCTGCAACACAACCCCAAAGCATGATTGATCCAACCCCATGCTTAACAGTTGGACAGAGGTTCTTTTCATTAAATTCTGTGCCCCTTCTTCTCCAAACGTACCTTTGCTCATTCCGGCCAAAAAGTTCAATTTTAACCTCATCGGTCCACAGAACTTGTTTCAAAAATGCATCAGGCTTGTATATATGTTCATTTGCAAAGTTCAAACGATGATTTTTGTGGTGAGGACGTAGAAGAGGTTTTCTTCTGATGACTCTTCCATGAAGACCATATTTGTACAAGTATCTCTTTATAGTGGAAAAATGTACCACAACTCCAGTGTCTGCCAGATCTTTCTGGAGGGATCGTGCAGTCAAACGTGGGTTTTGACTTGTTTTTCTCACAATCCAGCGAGCTGTTCTGTCTGATATTATTCTTGGTCTTCCAGATCTTGCTTTAACTTCCACTGTTCCTGATGACTGCCATTTCTTAATTACATTCCGAACAGAGGATATTGACATCTGAAAACGCTTTGCTATCTTCTTATAGCCTTCTCCAACTTTGTGAGTGTCAACTATTTTCAGTTTCAGTTTTCTAGACAACTGCTTAGAAGAACCCATGGTGCTGATTGTTGGGGCAAGGTCAGATGAGTCTGGGCATTTAAAACCTTTGAGACTGACATAACCTGGTCTTCCCAGACGATGATTGAGAACAATCCATGACACTGGAAGGTCTCAGCTTTGCATAGGGGGCAGTGCATGCTATAAATTCTGCAGGGTGCCCAAACTTTTGCAGACGCCATTTTTTTGTTTTCTGTTATTTTGAAAGTGTAAACGATGGAAATAAAATCTAACTTTTGTTGACATATTATAAGAATGTCTAATCTGTAATTTGATGCCTTTTGGAGATTTTTCCATCTTTCCTTGGCTTCTTTATGCACATTAATACAAATTTTTAGCTGGGGTGCCCAAACTTTCGATCCCCACTGTACATGGGGATCTATTAAAAATGAATTAAAGCATTACCAAAGCACGTATATAAAATGCATTGTAATGCATGTCAATGAAGTTTAGATACAGTACATGCATTGTGCAAATGCTTTGAGCAATGCATACACAGCCTAAAAAAGGCCATGGGCTGTCCCAGACTGGCCACAGGGCATTTGACTGGTGGGCTGTATGTCCTAAGAAGAGTGGCCTGTTGATGACCAGGTCGCACAGCAGGGCTGACACAGACCGCAGCTCACCTCCCGCTCTGCAACCATGCCTAAATCTGTACTGTGCTGACATTTGGGGAATATCTGTACTGTCCTGACATTTGGGGGGATATCTGTACTGTCCTGACATTTGGGGGATATCTGTACTGTTCTGACATTCTTGGACCTCAAGAAATTAGATTGGCTGTCAATACTTCAGAATTGATAAATTTTCAGATATATCCCATAGTTTGTGAACTCTATAACTTTCCTACAGACTAAAGAATACATCCTAATTTCACCAAAGACATGTAGCAGAATACATCTCGGCCTAAATGTGTAAAGAACAATTATTTATTTGCAAACTTTTATAACAGAAACAAAGAAAAAGGTGGGTTTTTTTTCAAAAATGTTTTTTGGTTAATTTAGCATAAAATAAAACCCCCAGCGTTGATTAAATACCACCAAAAGAAAGCTCTAGTTGTGGAAGAAAATGATAAAATTTTAGTTTGGGTACAGTGTTGTACGACCGCGCAATTGTCATTCAAAGTGTGAGAGCGCTGAAACCTGAACATTGGCATGGGCAGGAAGGGGGTGAAAGTGCCTGGTATGGAAGTGGTTAAAGGACCTCCCCAGAGGCGATCTCATCTTCATCGGCCACAATAGCGTGGTGCTCTCCCAGAGCGTTGCGTCATATCTACTATTATTATTATTACATCGAGTTTATATAGCGCCAAAGGGTTTGCTCAGCGCTGTACAATAGAGGGGGGGGGGGGGCAATACATGAAACAGTACAGCAACAACAAACAGCACACGAGGGGTTAGAGGGCCCTACTCTTTCGAGCTTACAATCTAGGAGGGAGGGGGTAGTGGTACAGGAGGAAGTGGCTGTGGGGGATGGAGTGGTAGGAGGAATGAAGGAGGACGGCTGTTAGGTAAGGGTGGGGTAGGCTTCCCTGAAGAGGTGGGTTTTCAGGGAGCACCTGAAGGTGAGGAGGGAAGTTACAATCTGATGGATTGGGGTAGTGAGTTCCAGAGGATGGGGGAGGACCTGGAGAAGTCTTGCAGTCATGCATGGGAGGAGGAGACCAGGGAGCAAGACAGAAGGAGGTCCTGTGAGGAGCGAAGGGTACGGGTAGGGTGGTACTTGGGAATCAGGTTGGTGAGGTAGTTTGGGGCAGTGTTGTGAATGGCTTTGTAGGTCAGAGTTAGCAGTTTGAATTTGATGCGTTGGGCAACCGGGAGCCAGTGGAGGGATAGGCAGACGGGGGTGGCAGAGGTGGAGCGGTTGGTGAGGTGGATGAGTCTAGCCGCTGAGTTCAGGATGGTCTGAAGCGGGGAGAGCCTGCGCTGGGGCAGGCCGGTGAGAAGGGAGTTGCAGTAGTCAAGTCGCGAGACAATCAGGGAGTGCACGAGTAGCTTAGTGGTGTCTGGGGTAAGGAAGGTACGTATCTTGGCGATGTTGCGGAGGTGGAGCCTACATGTGATTGTGATTTGACATGAAGTTGGAAGGAAAGGTTTGAGTCCAAAGTGACGCCAAGGACTTTGGCTTGCTGGGCGGGATTGATGGTGGTGTTGTTGGTAGTGATGGATAGGATGGGGGGGGGGCGTGGGCAGGGGGAAAGACAAGGAACTCGGTTTTGGAGAGGTTAAGCTTGAGGAAATGGAGCGACATCCAGTCTGAGATGTCGTTTAGGAGGTGAGTGATGCGGGCGGAGACTGTGGGGGTGAGGTGAGGGGTGGAGAGGTAAATTTGAGTGTCATCAGCGTAGAGGTGATAGTTGAAGCCGTGGAAGTGTATGAGTTTGCCAAGGGAGGAGGTGTAGATGGAGAAGAGAAGGAGTCCGAGGATAGAGCCTTGGGGGACCCCAACAGAGAGGGGGAGGGGAGGTGGCACCGTTGTAGGAAACGCTGAAGGAGCGTTGGGATAGATAGGAGAACCAGAAGAGAGCGGTGTCTCTGATGCCAAGGGAGAGTAGTTTATTAAGGAGGAGGGGGTGGTCAACTGTGTCGAAGGCCACGGAGAGGTCCAGGAGAAGGAGGACAGAGTAGTCGCCTTTGGCGGTTAGTAGGTCATTAGTGATTTTGAGGAGGGCGGTTTCAGTGGAGTGTTGGGGACGGAAGCCGGACTGTAGTGGGTCAAGGAGGTTGTTGTCAGTTAGGTGGGTGCTCAGGCGATCGTAGACTAAGCGCTCAAGGAGCTTGGAAGTGAGTGGCAGCAGGGAGATGGGTCTGAGGTTGTTTGGGTCTGTGGGGTCCAGGGAGGGCTTTTTGAGTATGGGGGTGATGTGCGCATGCTTTAGGGGGGAGGGGAATGCGCCAGTAGAGAGGGAGAGATTGAAGATGTGGGTAAGGGAGCGGATGAGGGAGGAGGGGGGCGACTGGAGATGATAGGGGATAGGGTCCAGGGGGCATGTAGTGATGCGGGTTTCTGAGAAGACCCTGGTGACTTCCTCAGTGGTAGCAGGGCTGAAGGAGTACAGTGCTGGGGGGGTTACGGTAAGCGGGGCCTTGGGTGTGGTGGGGGGCAGTGCGGTTGAAAGGTCAGAGGAGGGGAGAGATGAGGGGGCTACCTTGACCCTCTCCACAGTCCTGCCAGGGACAATGTCTGTTCCACACACCTTACCTATAGACACATCCACATCTCCATTGACCCCACCAGTACTTTCCTCAATGGCGGATGGCTGTCACACCGTCTCATAACTAGGAGCTTCTGGCTCTTCAAATATACACAGAAAGACTTTCACATTTCTTGGTGGAAATACTCTCACCCACCAGGGTGGCGCCACAGGTGTCCCGGGTAACCTCTGGCTCTGACCTGGAGGATTCCAATGACACCTCCAGATGGCTCCAGGGACATGCAGGAAGCGCCTGCAGGAGACACACCTCCCAGGCTGGCAACTGCAGATACACTGCACTGAAAGGATAACGGCGGCCTCTTTGCTTCACTGGCCGGCACACATTGACAGCTGCACAAGGGTGAAGAGGGTCATCAAATGCTGGGAGGAAGTTGAGCACACTGAACCCTACATTGATCCAGTGTTACCGTAGTGAGGGTTCATTGGGATGTCTTTGTCATATGGGGATGTCTTTTTGCTGGACTTTGCTGTCTCTTGGCTGGATGGGGATGCCTCTTTGTTATATGGGCATGTCTCTTTGCTGGATTGGGCCATCTCGTTGCTGTGTGATTAGAGAGAAAAGGGGGGCACTGTGATTTGGTAGGAGCACTGTAATGTAAAGGGGCACTGTGATATAAAGGTGACTGCACTGTAACCAATACAGTGCCCCTTTAGCGTACAGTTCCCTTAATATCACAGTTACATTATAGTGTGGCGGACCAATTCTATAAATATCCATTCAGCAACCGCCTTCCCCCTATCCCTGGAGAAATTGTCTGGCCAATCTAAAATACCCAGGCATATTTTGTGTCCCATGGGTGTATGTGAAAACAGCATAGGCAATCTTCAGTGCGGTGAGGGTTAGCATGACTAGCAAAATGCAGTGTCTTACTGTGCAGACAGCTGTCTGTGTGTGGTCCAGCAGGGGGCGATGTGATGCATGTTTCATCAACTCCTTGCATGGTTTATTTTTAATTTAAAGTGATTGTAAACCCTCACCTTGTAAAACAGCTCATTGCATCTAAAATAGAAATTAAAGGCAAAACATTTGTATATAGATTAAAAAAAAAAAAAAATACACTTTTTTTTTTTAAATTAGTGATCACATATCCTCTGTTCTCAGCTGCATAAAAGGTGGGGGAGGAGAAACAGCAGGACACTGGATTTCCAAGTGAATGGCTGTGCAGTGTGGGTGTGTCAGCAAAAGTTTGATCATTGGATGACAGCAGGCTGAGTTCCCAGCAAAGCTAGAGAACTGACCACACTGTGCTCTGATGCCTGGTGTGGTAATTTTTTTAAATAAGAAAGCAGAGGGACTGGCAGGAACACCAGGGATTTCACAGAACGGAAGCAATACAAAGAAAACAGGATACTTTTTCATACAAGTACATGGTACAGCAGGCACATATCAGAAAAATGAAATGTTGGGTTCACATATTGTATAACTTGAACAATTGTTTTCTATGTGCTCTTGCTGTAAATGGCATTATCCCTGCTGAAAAACACCATTCATTACACATACTGTGAATGAGCCTCTAAGATCCCATTCACACTTGTGTCATTTACTTGTCATGCGACTTTGGACATCAAAGTTGCATGAGAAGTCGTACCTCATGTTTTTCAATGATAACTATTCATATGCAGTGCTCAGCAGAAATGAGTACACCCCAACAGATTTGTCAGAAAACCTTTATTTTCCTTTCAGAATCAACATTTTCTATGGGACACTATACTACCAAATACTCCCACAAATGTGGGCCATTGATTGCAAACAAGATTTGTTAATTTGCACACACAAAAAAGTATTCTTCCTGACAAATTAATTCAAGACCGTGTTGGAAAAATGAATATACCCCAATGAAAGTCTCAGGAGCAAAGCTAAATTTTAGACAACAGAATTCTAATGAACAAGAATTCAACTACAGGCAAGTCTAATTATTCATTAAACAGGTGTCTAGCAGAGAGCTGATTATATAAGGGCGTTACTTAACAAAGAAAACCCCTCCCATTTCATTCTGCCAGCAATGGCACCACATGGAAGAGAGATGTCACAAGGCCTGAGAAAAAAAAATAATTTCTTTACATAAGAAAGGTGATGACAAGATCAGCAAATCTTTACTTATCAGTCAGAATACTGTAGCAAAAGTGATACAAAAATTTAACAAAGATGGAACTGCAACCATCTCACAGAGACATCCAGGCCATCCACAGAACTTAACACCTCGACAGGAGCGTCTTCTGATGGAGAAGGGTTGAAGAAAATCACCATGCAAGTTCGCTGCAGTTAGCTAAAGAATTTGAAAGCCAAACTGGGGGTGACGGTTTACTGTGACTGCATACACTGCAGATGAATGACATGCATGGGTGTCATCCACGAAAGAAGCCTCTCCTAAAGGCCATGCACAAAAAAATCTTGCCTAGAATTTGCCATTGCCCATGTTGAAGAAAAAGATGACTACTGAGATTCTGAACTCCTCAGTGATGAGACCAAGCTAAATTGTTTTAGAACTGATGGCTTCAAAACTGTATGGCATCACAAAAGTGAGGAGTAAAAATGCATGGTGCCTACAGTGAAACATGGTGGAGGTAGTGTCCTTCTGTGGGGCTGCATGAGTGCTGCTGGTGTCAGAAGCTGCATTCCATTGATGATATCATGAATTCACAGATGTACTGCTCTATATTGAAAGAGATGCTACCAACATTCCGTGTCCTTGGTTATTGTGCACTTTTCCAACATGAAAATAATCCGAAACACATCTACGGCCACAGTTGCATTTCTGTAGAAGAACAGGGTGAAAGTGATTCAGTGGCCAAGTATATCTCCTGATCTGAACTCAATTGAACATCTATTGGGGATTCTGAAGAGACAAGTCGAACATCATTCTCCATCCAGCATCCAGGCTCTAAAACAGGTCATTCTTGAAGAATGGAAAAAGATCAATGTTGCAAGATGTTGCCAACTTGTTCATACCACGTCTAGAAGACTTGATTCTGTCCTTTCAAATCTTGAAGGACATAGAAATTACTAGATGGGAGTAGTTTTTGTTGTGGGGTATATTCATTTTTGCATCAACTAATTTGGGTAAAACTGAAGATTTTGTAATCAAAGTTATATTACTAACCTGACTTTCATGTAATGAGCTAAACAAATGTTCTATGAAACTCAGTTTAGTCAAAATCTTGGAAATTGTTCTCGTGTTCATTGAGATATTGATTAAAATCTTACTTTTCAAAAGGGGTGTACACATTTATGCTGAGCACTGTATGTGCGACTTAAAGTTGCAGCGACTTCAGAGTAGTTCATGCACTACTTTGGTCTGACTTTCATGCAACTTGAGGGCCATAGACATCAATGTTAACCCTCAAAAGTTGGATGAAAGTCGTACCTGTTTAACATGCAACAGTGGGTCCAACTTTGCAGAAGGACAAGTCAGATCCAAGTGGCACCCATTCAAAGTTGCACAACTTTGGAGTAGTACAAGTGTGAATGGGGCCTAAAGGAATTGGAAAATGTTTGCCTTTCACCTGTTTCAAGTTACAAAATGAACACAGGGCAATCTATTTTATAAACTGATCCGCCAATGGTTCACTTTTCAAAAGTATAAAATCTTTGTTACCTCACAAACAGAACGGCATTTGAAGAAAGAGAGCCACGTCAACCCCATTTTATTGAAACAGCATCCAAAAATAAAAATCAGACAGAACACAAGACAAATACAAGCCAGAGTGTAATGAGACAAAATGAAAAACTGTTAAAGTAATAAATGTTTAATCAGACGTTTCCATTTTATGAACAGCATTCATTTGGCCAGACATCTACAGAATTGTCCTCTAATGTATATAAAATGGGAATGTATCAAGTATAGATTATGAAAGTGCAAATAACAAGTCTAGGTTACAGTATTTTTTTTTTAATTTTGCATTACAAAATAACCTGCTTACAAAATAGCATTTTCAGATTTAGGGTGTATGGATTGTAAAATTGCTATGTGGCCTTTTTTTTCCTTTTTATTTTTTTTAAAGGCAAAATGGCCGCAGTATAGTGTGGACTGATACCTTGGAGCAAGTGTAAAGTGCTTAGCATACCCTCAGGGCTGACACGTTTCAATCACTGTGATCTAACTCTCATAGTTATACAATTATAAGTCTTCTGCCAAAAGTAACATGGGATTCCGTGTACAATGTAGGTGTTCACATTGTGGATCAAACCTTTGTGCAGTCCAATAATACAATTACTAATACTAAACTCTTAAAGTCAATCTAAGGGAATTTTTTTTTATTTTGGATAGAGCAAGGCAGGGTTATAACCCCCCCGAGTTTTTTTTTCTGGCTGTGTCCCATTGGGTAGAATTCCCTTCATTTTGTGTCCTATAGCTAGAACAGGAAGTGCAGGGAAATCCTAGGTAGTCACTGAAACTAGTTTCCCCACTGGAAGATTTTGCTTCTATTCCTGTTCTGGTAACTATTTAAAATTTGAGATTTCCCTTCACTTTCAGTGATAATGGTCACCAGGACAAAATAGAGGCAGTAAATATTCCCAACAGGGACACAGACAACAATAAAATTCCTCTTCACTCTATCCGAAACTTCAGCTATACTTTAAATTTCAACACTTGGGACTAATTCGCGCAAGTAAAAGTGTATATACACCACCTGTAACTTTGAACCTAGGTTTCTTTTTACAGGGCAAAAAAAAAAAAAAAAGTAATATAAAAGAAAAAAAAGCAGCCTGCAGCTCTACACATGGTTGGTATACAGAGCAGCACAATGCCAAGACTTTGCTGAACGCCGACATGTACTAAGCATGGAGTGGAGAAACCACTTGGCCTAACATAAAATCAACAAAGAGGGCCTGCCCATTGACTAATAGAACGACCCAAGGGGTTTATGACACTGGTTCTAGAAGAAAGCCAAGACGTTGTACCATCTGTGGGATCAATCACTCTTTCTACCACATTCGCTAGCAATCTGCCATTCCTGCCAATATGGTCAAATTCACTACCTTGCTTTATTTTTACCACAATCCGAAACATTGTATAAGGGTGGAACAGTTTTTTTGTTTTTTTTTTAGCATGAAATTGATGGTGACCATTCAACTCCAGCCAAAACTTGTTTTAGTTTTAAAGTAGAGAAAGGATGAAAAATCATTTGTTTTATTGCTTGTGACTGTGACATCATCCACCAGGTGTCCAGGGCCCCCCCCCCCCTGACTGCCCAGTGGAACGTTAACATTGCTGGCAGACATGTCTGTATACATTGCACTGATCGCCTTGCAAATATTGTGACTGGAGCACAGAAAGTGAAGCCATTTCTTGGAACAGCCTTTCTCAACCTTCTTATCTCATCAAAACCCCTAACACCACCCTCAGGTCTCAGGGAACTCCCACTGAAATCGATTCATCTGGAGCTAAAGAAAAAATGCTTTATACATTGGCAGCCAGTGAGAAGAATAAAACCCTTACAGTGGTGTGCAGAATGCCATCCTTAAAGATAAATAAAAAGATCATTGGTGTCATGCTGCTGGCTTTGCCAAGTGGTGTTGGCCTTGGAACTATGCAAGCAACATTAAATGGGAGGTCAATCAAGGAACCCCTAGGAATCTCTGGGGGAACCCTAGTTGAGAATGTCTGGCCTAGAACATTCACTTTATTTCCCAGTCCCAGTAAAAGATACAACCTCAAACTGCAATGGGCAACAATCTTATTTTTCCTTCCCTACAGTTTTCGTTAATCAGTCCCACTCTCTTGCCCTTAGCAACCCAGTATTCCCTTCTATTTTATAACCTGCACTGCAAAAACAAGACTTGCTACAACCAACACAAAGAGTTCTATATAAAAACGTCAACCATGAAGCTGGAAGTACCCAATTGCAAATGATTAGTGAACAGATACAGTAAATATCGGCGTAGCCTGAAAAAATAGTGGAATCCACCAAGTACCCCATTGATGCCAAGTCTCTGTGGGGAATTCCCCCCCCATTATGGAAGTTGTCCTCCTCCTCTCCCTCGCATGGCCAACTAGTCGGGGAAAGCAAAAAAACTTGGCACACAAAGGGCATCACTGTTTTTTTCTCCCTCCCAATTTACTGGAGAAAGTTGACAACTACAAATAACATAGTGATGGTGGCATATCCCAGTAGTAAGTATTCCAACTGATTCAATGGACAAACAGGTCAACAGTCAGTTTAAATTGCCTGGTAGAGAGCCCAGAAACAGGGAAGTCTCCTATCTGCCATACAGTGTTTCCCATAAACAAACACTAGACAATCTGCACAAGGAAATATCACATTTATTTTGCTATAGGGTGGTGATCACAATACATCTCTAAGCAGATGTTCTTCGAAGGGTTTATAGCTGGCCACATAGCTTACAATCTGAGTGTACAACCTTTTACAGAGGTCTACCTAAACAGAAAAGGCCAGTGTAGCTCAGAACTCTTATCTGAAAGTTATACCACAATAATAAGTATCATTTCCAAAAGGGAGATGAGCACCCGGATTAATTTTTGGGTGCATACTATTTAGTGGTTTTGATACTTTCTGTTCTGCACTTCTTAAATGTTCTGTGTACAACACACAAAGAATAAAAATTTTTTTTTAAATGCACCTGGAGCTCCTTCTAATCAAGCTTTTAATTAAATGAAATGTAACAGTTGTAAACAGACTGTAGATTAATTTATAAAATTAATGTAAATGTATTTGTGTGGCATATGAAAGCCCAAATGAATGTTTCATTTAAATCAGCTCAGTATATTCCAGGTGCATCAAAACAAAAGCCGTTCAAAGTCTTTCAGTTCATTTTCTTTCTAAAGCAGCTACAGCCCAAGTAGAAAAGCCTGTCCTCTACCAGCAGCTGCAGAGAAGGACCCTTGCTCTTTGTGTGTAAACAGTGGCCTCTTTGCAGAAGTATAACACACCCCACTATATGGTGTCAGAACCACCCATGTAGTGAAATTCCATGGTTTTAGAATGGTGATGGTCAGGTTTCAACAAACCTTTGGCCATATGTTATACATTAAAAATTATTGATCAGTCTCCCTTTAAACACAGAAAACTGCACTTCAATTTCTGAACGTTCAAGATGCACCAGCTTGCCAGCTCAGTTGGGTATTTTACACAACAGGGTTCCTTGGCCATCAAAACCACATAAGACCATACTCAAATAACAGTGTCACCAAATTTCCTAACAACAGCAACAACATTTAATTTTTAAGTCACATAGCATTTGGTTAGTACAAAGTTAGCAGTTTTCAAGTGCTATGTCCCAATAAGATGAGGTGGGTTGGGGATATTTGAGAATATAAAGAGAACAGTAAATTTACAATGTTTCAGTAAAAACAAAAAGGCATTGATATAACACACAAAAGAATGAATGATTAGAAAATGATTGTTGTCATCGAGATATTAAGGTCAATGTCACCCAACAGCCCACAAAAACACTATGATGAAGAGAAATCAACGACCTTGGTTACCTAAATACACGAAGAAGGAATTTCAAACAGGCAATAAGCATGGCAGATGAGAAAAAAAAACTGAGAAGATAAATGGTTGCTGTGGGCACTACTCTGTCTTGTGATCTACAAATAGTCCTTTGTATTATGGGCTGCCCATCAATTCAGCCAGGCTTATCCTTTGGAATTTCAGTAAATCCCAGGAAGTCAACTAGTTCAAAATGGTTACCACCTCAAACCTCGGTATTTAAAGTCTACTATTACAAAAAATGTTTTCTCCTTTTCAGCCTACACTTTGGAAATGATAGCTACAATATTAGGACAAAATATGTTTTAATATGCAGAAACTATTTTATTAATAGACTAAACAATTTCTTGGTCTGAATAGCAATTTATCTGTATCATGGATTATTTGTGAACAAGGAGTGCTGATACATGCCACAGCTTTTCAATGTATGCTTAACAAATTTAGAAAGTACTTATTCTATAGTACAACAGGCAATCAACATGACTAGCAGAATTTGTGAAGTATATCCATGGCTATAAAATGGCTCTGTGGTTTCCTACTGGTCAAGAATAGTGATGACCTTGGCTTCAGGGTTGATGCATCCGAGCCTGGAAGTTAGAGATGACCTTGGCTTCAGGGTTTGATGCATCCGAGCCTGGAAATTAGTGGTGATCTTGGTTTCAGGGTTTGATGCATCCGAGCCTGGAAGTTAGTGATGATCTTGGTTTCAGGGTTTGATGCATCCGAGCCTGGAAGTTAGTTGTCATTGCTGGGCCAAAGAGCTGTGGGTAGGCGATTACCTGACCCACAGGTGACAGACATTATGGGGTGGGGGATGCTCGTGCCATCATTAACCTAAAATTGGCTCATGGCCTTATTAGATCAATGCCATTGACCTAATATGGCCAATATGTACAGGAAATCTCCCACCCACAACTCACTGGCCCAGCAAGGACAGCTAGCTTTTGGGTTCAGACTGAAACCAAGCTCATCCATAGTCAGGAGCAAGTCAATCACCTGAACTGTGCAGGAGGCCTTAGTGTTGTCATTCATTCCCAATAAATGGATGAACTTTGACCAAATGGCCATCTCTGTTCTGTGTAGGTGCTGAGTCCACTATAAAAAGCAAGGTCATGGATGGTTTAGAAAAGGTTGTAACAACATAAAGCAGGCTGACATTTTCTAGTTTTCCCCTTAATGTGGCAAATACTGATCAGCAAAGGAAAGGCACAGTGATGTCTTATGCAGTATGATTAATTCACATCCTTATCAATGGGGGAGAAAAATGTGAAATGTGATTAGTAAACAATTCTGTATTACCACTGCATTATAAACCACATCCCCAATACGTGATCCATATGATCTGATTCTGGAACCAGTTCTCAAACCTCACAGGGAATTCTAAGGCTGATGCCAGAAAGGTGAATCTGCTTCTAGTAACAAATCGCCAGCAGCAGGATTAATATGAGGCTGTTTGTTCTTATGGAACCTTTCTCTTGCTAGCTAAGGGCAGTAAGATGTCTCTCCCCTTTCTAACCATCAAGATTTAGCAGTATTCTGGGCCAGTGAGGAAGCATTTTCATATAGGTAAGCGGAAGGCCCTTTGCCGCTGGGGATTTGGCACTAGCAGCAGAATCACATTGCCGGACATCAGCCAAATGCTGAACTCCAGTCTACCAATTAAATGCACAGTTGAAATTATATAAACATTTTTCCTGGAGGAGGAAAATTTATATTCAGTCCAAGTTGTGATCCAGGCAGACCAGACTTTTTACTACCATGGTTAAGCAATGCAGCTTAGTCATCAACCTGCCCAAGCCTATGACATAACTCCCAACTGTTCCCCATTCGGAGAGATGGTTTATCTTTTTGAACCAAATCCGTCTGTATAGATCACTATAAAAATATTGTGTAGGATGAGAAGATGGATGCCGCTCTACCCTGTCCCTGGAGTCCAGTATGGATAGAATGGGATGGCCTCACCCCCTGCTCTGGCCACACCCTCTGATGGGCTTTGCCTGGCCCACCAGGGGGACTTGATCACAGAGGTGTTCAGAACAAAAGAGGGTGAGGGTGAAAGGGAGAGGGTGTCCTGCATGCCTTTGTGACCAAGCCCCAGTAAATGTGGTGAAATGTGTCAGAGGGCATGGCCACAGTGGCAGCTGAGGCCATCCCATTCCATCCATACGGGATTCCAGGGACAGGGTAGAGCGGCGTCCATCTTCTCATCCTACATAGTGTCTGGAGCAACCTGCGGACACCGCTCCCACTTCCTTCGTCAGCGGGGTGATTTTCTTTTGGCTTCCTGGCTTGGAGCGGCGCCATAAGCCTCTGCATACGGTTCGCTATAAAAATATAGTATTTATAGAGACCCTGTCACCAGACCAAACCTATCAACAAAACTCTTCCTATAAGATTATATGTATATTTAATGTATTTTATGCATGTTATTTACCTGTAAAAACTTTCCTTTTGTAGATATCCAAAAGCCCTGACACTGCTGCTGGGAGCCGCCATCTTCAATGTGATATTGGCAGGCCCAGCAGACTCAGAGCTTTCACTAATATCATACTCTGTAGTATTCCCTTCACCTCTCCCCCAGCAGCTACATAAAAGGTCATGTAGGGAGGTGCATTCCTTTTATTTAAAATTTAAAAAAGCGTTATTGAGGAAAAACAGTGCTTAAAAACCTCTTTTGGGTTTATCCAAACATTTTTCATATATTAGTTATCAATTCTCATGGTCCTTGGAATTAGGGGTGTTAAGTTTTCTGATTTCAGAAAGTTGTGAGCAATGCTGTAACTGGACAACAAGGAAGCAGCACAGGAATGAGTTCAAACAAATGATTTTCTTTTAAAGCCTCAGTCAAGGCTAAACCCCCCCCCCAAAAAAAAACCTGTCTCAAATCATTTAGATTTTGGCTGTAAATTATACTGTACATGTACACGGAAGCATCCAACTGTATATGTTATATATACATACAAAGTATAGTCATGCTGCACCTCAAGTTTGCATCACCCTTCCTCTCAGTTCAAAGAAATTTTTCTGTCATACAGATAATAGATGGAAAAATAAAAACTTCTATTTGAAATACAGTCGTGAAAATATGGCACGGCAAGCAAGCAAAAATATGAAATTAAAAATAAACTGCTGAATAAACTTTTTATCAGTTCAGAATGTGCCATCACTGCAGATGCAGTACATGCTTCCTCTAAGTTTGAGAATCAAATTGCCCAAATAAAGGCACTGCCCTGGAACAAGTATGTAGAGTATAAGTCAGGTTATGGTAGGTTACTTACGTAGATTACGTAAACTTACACTGCAGAAATTTTAGGAAACAACCCTATCCATGGAAAAAATTAACTCTTGCTGTTTTTGGATTTCCTACTCTGTGTCAGGCACATGCGGATGAATATATATATATATTTAAAAAAAAAACCCAAAAAAATCCTGTCTTTGAGCAATTGGCATGCAGCAGACCCTTAGCGGGTGTCCTGTAAAAGTCAATGGGAACATCTGCTGTTAATATTTTTCTCAAAAACTTAAATTGAAACAGACTCTAAACAATAAGCCAATCTATATGGCCAAACGTTTGCAGACAGCTGACCATCGCACTTACTATTTGGCCAAAGTATAAGGACAGCCCTCCAAATGACGGAATTTTGGTGTTTCCAGTGAAGGGAACTGTTAACCTTTCACCATACAAAGACATTTTAGACCAATTGTGGTAACAGTTTGGTGGAGGGCGGCCTTTTGCAGTTCCAGCATGACTGTTGCCCCTGTGTAGAAAACCAGCTCCTTAAAGATATCATTTTGGTGAGTTTGGTGTGGAGGAACCTAAGTGGCTTTCTTAGAGTCCTGACCTCAACCCTACTGTCTTTTGGAAAAAAAAGGAGCACTGACTGGAGGCCAGGATCTCATCCAACGTCAGTACCTGACCTGATCAGCACAAAATCCCACAGGCATAGCCAAAATGCTGTGGAAAACCATCCCAGAATTCTAGGAGCTGCAAAGGGAGGCATGGGCCAACTCCATAAAAACGCCCATGGTTTTGGAATGGGATGTGCAACAAACTCATAGGTGTGATGGTCAGGCTATATAATGTAATAGGTTTTCTGTGTGTCTGCCTTTTCTCTTCTTGTAACTTACCCCTGCTAATTAGAGCTGCAATTGAGGGCCACTACCTTATACTGTAAAAGTATTCTCCTCAAACATTCCCTACAGGTCGTGTATCCCTATTTAAATTTGATTCAATAAGGGATGACAATCGACTTTAAATACTCTTGCCTATACAAATTCTGTAAACATGACTAACTAAAGGCCCATCTGCTCTGATTCCACCTCACTCTGCAAACATATACATGCTACATTCACACCATCACATACCCTGTCTTTTCTTATGTTCCTGTATGTCCATGTAAGTCAAGAACACCTCTATTTACCAACAACTATCAGTAATGTACGAAGTGAAAACTTCCCTGACTGATACGATTGCCAGTCATCAGCTCAATACATCAACCCCTTCAGCACTTCAAAAGTAAAACAGTATGCCTTACGTCTTCACTTACTTTAAAAGTGGACCTGTCCAAACATCAGGACACAAACATTACACACTGACCATGCATTACCTGTACATCATTCCTTCTATATTCACCTTGTTACATATCTGCACAAAGCTGCTGTTATTCAGACAGTTATAAATATTCACAAGTATTCATGAAAACGTGACCATCCTATGTACCGGAACAGTGCATATTTCTCTTTTGCGTATGAGAATATTCTCAGCATGCACTAGAAAAACCTACCTGGCTCTGAGTGGTCATATACAGTTTAGTGTAATTTTTCTTGTGAAATTATGTCAGAAACTGGAGGAGAATTTGACAGGTGACATTTCTCATGAATGGCATGCTTGTCAGTAAATTAGATGCTGCAAGTGAGTTTCACATGTAGCAGGTCCACTTTTATTCCATAAAATTAGGTTAAAAGCAACTCTTTGCCTTTCTGATGGTCACCATTCATAAGTTCACAGTAAAAAAATCAAATAACCCGGACAAAAAGAGACCACAGGCCTCAACCTTTTCTGGTGTTTAATGCAAAACTGTTAGTTTGCCCTACCTAACTGGAATGTATTAGCGATGGATCCCTCACTTGGTCTTTACAGATTTATGAGGTTTGGGGGCAACAAGCTGAATCTGGGGTTTCTGGATTATCGCATAACATAGGCCTGTCCACATCATGGACTGTGGATTGTATCCAAGTTCACCCACCCACCATCAAACAGCACTCTTCCTGTTTCTAAGCTATAGTACACTGTAAGTGACATGGGCTAATTCAATAATTACCACCCCTACACTGCTGACTGTATATTAGCAAGGGAAACATGACGGGGCAGCAAAACCAAAGGTGAGCCTGCATGTAAGACTGTTGGGCCAATATCTGGCATTTATAGATCTAGATTTAAAATCCTCCTTAGGTGCACAGACTTTCTCAACAGCCAACTGTCTACCAATGTGACCAAATGCAGTAACTCCACCATATATATGCCTATAAAGTATCCACTAGCGGGTTTAAACGCTGTACCTTCTAGTGCAGTAATTCCCAACCTGGCCCTCGGGTATCCCCAGCAGGTCATATTTTGGAAATTTCCCTTAGGTATAATAGCTCTCACTGATATCAAGCCAAGGACATTGCATTAAAGTACCTGTGCAAGGTGAAGGAAATGCCAAAAAACAGGATATTGTTGGGGGTACTTGAAGACTGAGGTTGGGAACCACTGTTCTAGTGGATTCTTTATAGGAACTCACGGATTATAAATGCAATTTTTTTTTTTTTAATAACAAACATGTCATACTTACCTGCTTTGTGCAATGGATTTGCACAGTGCAGTCCCGATCCTCCTCTTTTGGGGTCCACCGTTGGCTCTCTGGGCTCCTCCCCACTGCTGTGTACCCCCGAAGCAAGCTGGAGCTCAAGCGTGATCACTCTGTCCAATGAGGAGAGAGAACCGAAAGAGCTGCTGATCTTGTGCACATCGCTGGATCAAGATCGGGCTCAGGTAAGTATTCAGAGGGGAGATGCATGCAGAAGGATTTTTACTTTAATGCTTTAAAAGTAAAAAAAAAAAAAAAACTTGTACCTTTAGAATCACTTTAAAAAGGTACTTGAAAGGCCAAGCGTGCCCTATTACTGTCAGTTGGTAGAACTCCCTGCTAGGCTCCAGAATGCATGGAGGACTTGTCATGAAACCAAACCCTTCCTTATGATATTCAAATAATGAGTTCTATATCTCAGATGGTAGAATCACATTTTTAGTATATCAGGCATCCTGAATTAATTTAAGAAAAATAAAAACACATTCATTTAGCTTTGCTACTTATAAAATGAAAAGGGCCATTATTTTAAAACATCCATTTGCAATGTGCCTGTTGCACATGTAATGCACAGACCTGTTGGTGAACAATAAACAGCAAGTCTAGGTTAAGGACAATTATGCAAGGAAATTATTTTTAGACTAGAAATAAAACCATTTATAAATATACTATTTAGACATATATTAAACTTGACCTGTACTCAAATGCTAGCATAAGGTAAAGTGAACGGTCTCTTTGGGATTCAAAAATAAAAGAGTAAAAAGAGGTCTGAAATAGTAACACTTACTGGAGAAAATGCTGTTCCCGATTCCGCTCATATGCTGGTCACTTGTCTGAAGGTCTAGGTATTTGCCATCTGATCTTTACTGAAGAGAAGGTTCAGACTTCAGATTGAATGATTTGTTCAGCAGAGATCACGTGACCACATGCCTAGGTCTTCAATGAGCCGGGACTTGCATTTTCTCCAGGAAAGCGGTTTCAGTGTTTTACAACTCTTTATCAATAGCAGCAAGGCTGCTAAAGCCTTATGACAGCATTTGCTCACAGGTCCCTTTTAACTTCTTCCAGAAATACTTAACTCAGTTACTTACTTATTTAACTTTTCTTTCCCGCTGTCTTCTAAAATGTCTTATGTGCTTGTACATTTTTTGCAGGTTGGGAAGAGGAGATACATTAATCAGGAATTACATACAGCTTAAAAGCCATGTCCCATCTATGGAGAATAAAAGTTGTGTTTGCAAATAAAAATGTCAGCTTGCCAATAAAATGTATCAAAACACAACTTTCTAGTGGAAATTACAAGCTAATTTTGACAGAACACCAAATATCCAAACATTGGTCTGGACAGAAGATATAAGGCATGACAAAACCAAAAACATGGGAGGAGTCACTGGCAGAGTTGTGTCACTGCTCACACCAAATTCAATTTGCACAAAACAGTTCTGTTTTTAGTTTCACTGCTGTAGTTAAAATAACTATCAACCGTAAGTGACAATAACAAAGGAAGCAAAAGGAATATGATTGGAGTGATTCGAATTTCTGTGGCAAGGGGGAAAAACTGAGGTATGACAACACAGCAAGGATTTAATTAAACTACCTACGTGATCTTAAAAAAAAACAAAACAAAACAGAAAAACTCAACCCATATCTTCAAGGTAAGTATTACCAAGCTAAGGCTACATGACGACTGCATTTTATTTGAGTAAAGATTTCACCCTACTTATTTCTTGTTTTGAAAAAAGAAAACAAAAAAAAAAATAAAAGGCAATCAAACTCCATTAGTTAAATGCAGAAAATATTGTTTAAAAGTTCAAGTTGAGTTAAAGGTCTAATAGAATTCCCAACACATGATCCATCTCTTAAGTGGTCTAGAATGTACGGTGGCATTGTGTTGAGGTTGTATGTGAGGATCTGAATATGGTTACCGGATAGACGTTTAGGTTTTGTCGTACTCATACCAAATGTACTTGTTCGACCCATTCTGTTGGGGGTTCAGGAGTTCTACTTGAGATATCTTCGGAGCTGGCCACACTGCTCATGACTTCGTTGGTGTGGTCATCACTCTGTGACATCGCTTCAGCCTGAGTTTCTATCTGCTCGGAAGCAATCTCCTCTATTCTCATTTCTGGGTCTTCGTTAATTAGTGCATCCTGAAAAAGTGCATGCTCCTCTGCCAAATTTGCAGCAGAAGACAGCAGCTGGTCGCTGACACTCAGCGGCTGTAAATCAACGTCTGATTCTGAGGCCATAGACGGAATAAGGGCGATGCTCTGAGGATTGATGTCATGGAACCATGCCATAATGTTTCCCAGAAGGTTCTCATTCATGTTGGGGTCTTGACTAGAAGAATCGAGGTCACTGCTGGATGTTGGGACATCGGTGAATGAATTCGAGTGTATGCGGTCTATTGCATATGGGTCATTGCTAGCTCCTAGCCTTACCAGACTTTCGCCAAGTTCTAGCAGTTCGGAGCTACTCAATGCAGACCTAGGGTTCTCCAAGCTTATCGGAGATGGATCAAGTCTTGTAGGCAGAGATGAACCTATGGCTCCTAGTGAAGACTCATTGTTGAGGAACTGTCTAGTCTCTTCATCGACACTGAGGCCAGATTCTTGCAAAGACAACTGAATGGCCAGGAGGATGTTGGGATCGTCGTCATCCAGTGAACTCAGCGCCTGCAAAGGAATTCATGATGGTAAATGTACGCAATAGTGATATCATGGTGGACTGAGAATTCTTTTTTTTTTTGCAGCTAAACTGTTACCTTAGGCTACAAAATAGCATTCATTTACAAATCTAAGAGAAGTTGTACAGAACACACAACCAGTTAAAAAGCAAGAGACTTGAAAAGTTTTAGAATCACTTGCAGAGATTGCAAGGGTTAGTGTCCAACCTATAAACAATGCTTCCAGAAAGGATCCTTACTGACTGACGACCAGGCAACTAGTTTTTGGAGAACGGCAACCTCAACGTTTCGCTAGGAAACGTTTTCTGACAAATGAAAAAAGCTGCCATCTTCCAGCTCCTAAGGCTGATATGATTTCTGCTCCAGTGACGCTAAACCTATTCAGCTTTGCTGCAAGGAATGTGATCACCTCAGAAATATTTGTTCTTTATATATTTTGAGTAAGAAGATACAGTATATACTGGATCAGTGATGGTCGGACTCACCGTGGATGTGCCATGTCTCCTGCTACCACGAACCTCCAGGGTATCTGAAATGATAGGGATCAAACTGAAAACGCAATTTTAAAAGGGCAAATTAATTCCTCTTCTTTCTATGTAATTTCCATTATTCTTCCCCTGTACAGAAATAGATATTTTCTGGTTGCACCAGCTCTTTCTTTCCCCATCCTTCTTGTAACATCAACAGGTCTCTCACAACGGTTTGTAAGCTGGCTCTGGGTTCATAGGCTGTCTTTCACCAGTGCAATCTGGGTTCACAGACTGACACTCACTAATACAATCTGAATATACGGACAGATTTTACCTAGTGTAATCTGGGATTGTGAGCTCTCACTAGTACAGTCTGGGTTCACAGGCTGACTCAATAGTGCAACCTGGGTTCACTGGCCAAGCCTCGCTAATGCAATTTGGTTCCATGAGCTTACCTACCCTAGCACAATCTGAGTTCTTGGATTGACTCACTAGTAAAATCTGGTTTTATGGGTTGACCTTTATGGACTGGCTCTCTAGTGCAATCTGGGTTCACGGACTGACTCTCACTGGTGCAATCTGAATATATTGGCAGGTTCTACTTAGTACACTCTGGGATTATGAGCTGACTCTCACTAGTAAAGTCTAGTTTCAAAGGCTGACTCTCACTAGTGCAATCTGGGTTTGTGGGCCAAGTCTCACCAGTGTAACTTGGGTTCATGGGCTGACTCTCAGAGGTAAAATCTGGATGTACGGGCTGGCCTTCACTAGCGCAATCTGGGTTCACTGGCTGACCCTCACTATTGTAATCTGGGTTCATGGATAGACTCACTAGAAAAATCTGGTTTTATGGGTTGACCTTTAAGGGCTGGCTCTCTAGTGCAATCTGGGTTCACCGACTGACTCTCACTGGTGCAATCTGAATATATTGGCAGGTTTTCCTTAGTACACACTAGTGCAATCTGGGTTCACAGGCTGACACTCGCTAATGTATTCTGGGTTCACCAGCTCACTAGTGCAATGTAGGTTCATAGGCTTACAGTCATCTTTAGATATCTTAGTGAGTATGAAAACAACTGCACTGCTGCTGATGCCAGTCTAGAAAATTGAAGAGTACCCAAAGTGCTTTCTGTGTGGTCATCGGGATCTGGAGTGTTGCTCCTCATACTGTGCAAATCACGACGGCGCTGTCGGTGTCTTCTCCTATACTGGAATTCTGCATACTCCTGTAAGGGTGATTAAAGATCGTACCTAAATTAGCACTCCTCCAACAATTATCCCTTTTTCCAGGTAAGCATATAAAGTGTAATATACATGGGATGTTTGCAAGGTAAGATTTAGTGCTGGTGCAATGTGATGCCTCAAATACCCATTAAGCATCAAAAAGATTCCTGTATCTCTACAGGCCAAGTCATAAGTAGGCTCCAGTTCCTCCCTATGTCAAGCTTTGAAATGCTCAGACTGCAGTGGGCAGTAAAACCTGTGGCATTTGACAGCTGCATAACAGGTAAAAATGTAAAAAAAACCATCAAGCCTGCAATTACTGAACTCTGAATTTCTGAACTCACTGGGCAGCACAGTGGCTAAATGGTTAGCACTTCCACCTGGCAGTACTAGGGTCGTTGGGTCGAATCCCAGCCATGGCACCAATTGCTTGGAGTTTGCATGTTCTCCCTGTGACTGCATGGGTTTCCACCAGGTACTCCAGTTTCTTCCACACTCCAAAGACATGCTGGTAGGTTAATTGGCTCCCGTCTAAATTGTTCCTAGTATGTGTATGTATGAATGTAAGTTATGGACTTTAGATTGTACGCCCCTTGAGGGACTGATGTGAATGTACAATATATATGTAAAGCGCTGCGTAAATTGACGGCGCTATATAAGTACCTGTAATAAATAAATAAAATAGACTCCTGAAAATGCAAGTCACATGTTCATGCAATGGCTTTATTGCTTTTTGAATCCCTGACTCAAAACAAGCATGCAGAAAGGGAAATCCAGGAGCCACTAGATCAACATGCATGTCAGTTGGTACAAGGTGACAAAGGACTGCAGAAGCTGGATAGACTGGATGGATTTCTATGTTCTATTTCCTAAAGGACAATAAGGACTATGGGAGGCATCTCTTCCACAGGTGACAGTTTAAAACTGTGGCAATATGGGCATACCAATTTAAAAATCACAGAAGGTTCTGCATGGAGTTTATAGGTGCTTTCATTGTTTATGTCGCTTCCTCCAAATGCCTGGCGCCCACCCTTTAGCTCTTTTGGTGAGGACCTTGGGGCCCCCGAAGACACTAATCTGTGTTTCCCTATTGCCCTGCCTTAGTAGTAATTTCTAGCAGCCTAGAAATGTAATATGTAAATGTTATATGTCTACAGTATCAATGTCTCCTGAAGCATGTCTAGAGTCTCCAACACTTTCTATAGCATGGCCACAGTGTCTGACAGTCTCCTGCAGCATGTCCAAAGTCTCTGACCATCACTCTTATTATGCCCATTGTCTTTGACTATATCCTGTTGTGTGTCTGCTATCTCTGGTAATTCAATTTCACTGAATTTAACGTGCGGCCCTTTGGTGATGTTGGGGGCCACACTTGAAGCCCACCATATGAAGAATGTAGACTACCGCTGCTCTATGTGCTTAGTTAACCAGATTCCTCTACAACTAGCAAAAATGTGTTTGTTTGTATGAAGACTGTAAGCTCTGGGAAAGGATGCCAACAGTTACTTCAATAAATTCATTATCATTTTGTCTAACCCCTCCACATACTGAATTTAGATCTGTCCACCTCAGATGGAAATTATTTTAAGAATAAAAGTTTATTACCTCTGGAGAAGCAAATCCTAGATATTCCCAGTCCCATGTTCCTCCAGCGAAGCTAAAAAAAAAAAAAAAGAAGTTAATTATAGAGGAAAGCTCTAAGATAAATAATTGGATAAAGGTATGGCATCATTTAAAGGGGTTCATACCTCCCATGCCTGGGTGCTTGCAAACTGCCTCCCAGTGCTGCTGCCTGGGCTATTTTCTCTAAGCTCCCTGGTGGTCTTGTACAACCTTCCAACTGAAAGTTCTGAAATTCTTTATCATCCCTAGATTCAGATCCACAGGTGGAACTGCTGCCACCATTATGGGATTCACAGCAGACCCCTTGAATTTCCATTATACCTGGCCAAACATAGATCAGTGTGCAAACTTTTATTTATTTATTTTGATGTGTTGGAGAGTTTGATTCTCTCCAATGTTTCTTGGCCTGTTTCCAAAAATCTCTGTAACACCACCCAGAACTTTGCTACTTATCTTCAAGGTATGTCATAGTCCTTACATTTTGACAGATGCCTGACCTAATGACAAAGAGGTTTTAAGTGTAGCTAGCCATGTTTTTCAATTTAAGACCTTGCGTATTTACCATGCACTGTTGTGTTGCACGTTTTATTCTGCTTTGTTTGAAATGCATTTATTTTACTACATAAATCAATCAAAATTCAACATAAATGGAAGATAGCCAAGGCCAGAGAGTAAACAGGCCACCATTGACTGGATCGCACAACACTCCTTGGGATCATGCCAGTCTGGCCTTTGCCCTTCAAAGTTCCCACCAAGCAGACTGGTTTCAATCTTACAGCCCTTAATGCTTTATGCCCAAGGTCATGCCACCAGCACACCCCAACATCATACTGAATGCTGTGCAGTAAAGGGTGTGGGGCAGGAACAATAGCAGCAACTACCATGTCTATGAGACCCAAATGAGGTCTAAGAGATGGTACTGGGAAGAACTAACTTTCTTCTCACAAAATGTGTTGTTCTGCAGCAGTGCTCTCCAAACGGTGCCCCGTGGGTAGGATGCAGGCCTTTGCAAGCCTTTATCCAGCCCTTGGGTCACTATTTTTCCCACTGACACAAGGCACTAATATTTTCTCACTGACACCAACAATGGGGCGCCATTCCTCCCACTGACACTAACAATGTGGCGCCATTCCTTCCACTGACACCAACAATGTGGCGCCATTCCTCCCACTGACACCAACAATGTGGCGCCATTCCTCCCACTGACACCAACAATGTGGCGCCATTCCTCCCACTGACATCAACAATGTGGCGTCATTCCTCCCACTGACACAAACAATGGGGTGCCATTGCTCCCACTGACACCAACAATGGGGTGCCATTGCTCCCACTGACACCAACAATGGGGTGCCATTGCTCCCACTGACACCAACAATGGGGTGCCATTCCTCCCACTGACACCAACAATGGGGTGCCATTGCTCCCACTGACAGCAAGAATAGGGCACCATTTCTCCCACTGACAATAGGGTGCTATTGCTCCCATTGACACCAATGATGGGGCAGCATTTCTTCCATTTTTAACATTTACGGGGTGCTATTCCTCCTTCTACTGACCGCAAGCACTATATTTTTTTTTCTTCAAATGACCACCAAGCCTGAGGCGTTGTTTAATGGCCACAATCTGAGCCCCCCTAAAGTCTGAAGGACAATATTCTTCCCTATGTTTAGAAGGTTTGGAGACCCTTGCTCTACAGCAACCTATAACACCTTCCTCCTGTGGTACTGAAGGAGGAGGATGGTTGGACACCACTGTCTTTGCTGAAAGAGGCAGATCAACTGTTAGCTGAAGAATCCAACACAGTCATTTGCTAGCTATCTTGGCTAGGGATGTGTGCTGAATGCCTGATGCAACACAACTGTCAAAAAATGGGAATTTTTCATTTTCCTAAAACTCTGGCAAAAATTTGGAGTTTTCAGTGAACGTTACCATTTTGGAGAAATTAATTGAAGGTAGGGAAAAAATATGAGGTTTTTAAAGTCTCAGTCCATTTCTACTTTTACTTGAAATACTTTGTTTGGACCAAGCTGGCTCAAACAAACTATTTCCTTTACTAACTGATACAGTGGCTGTCAGCGCTGTATACAAATGTATGTACATACATGCTGTGTTCTGGAAGCAGGACGGAGACTTCCCATCTGCTACCAGAACACAACTGGGTCAGGCTGAGGGCTTCTCAGCCATTCAAAGGAATGTGCTCTTATCAATGAATGAAAGGCCTTCGCTGATATACCGGGGTAGAGAATATGAACGCCGCAGTAAATCTGGTCATCTGCTCACCTTTTCATCCCAACCAACCAGATGAAGCATTGTATACACTGATAAAAATATAAGGCTTCTTGTGAATGGCTGGAGAAGCCCTCAGCCTGACTCTTCTTTGATTCAGCAGCAGATGGGAAGTCCCCATACTGCTGCTGGAGCACAGCACTGTATACCATAAGTAACAGATGCTACATACAGGTTATACAGAGCTAGTAACAGCTGCATAAATTAGCAAAGGAAATAGTTTGTTTGGGCCAAACCTAGAGTTAGGCTTTAAAAAACTTACCCTAAATACATCATCAAAAACACACCCTTTAAATAAATTATTAATATCAATAATAATAATACGACATGATTAAATAAGAACATAATAAAATAATACAAAATAGAGGAGATCATTAAGTTTTCACAATAATCCCTCTATGCAAACACAAAGTCACAAAATGTTACGTAAAACCAAACAAGTCATTTCAGAGTGAAATCAGTTTGGCTGAAATCACTTGGCTCATCTCTAGTCGTAAACAACTGATTTTTCTATTACAGTGTTACTAAACCCAGGACCCTGCATTCACTATATCAGGTCTCCCCGGACCCTGCATTCACTATATCTGGTCTCCCAGGACCCTGCATTCACTATATCTGATCTCCCAGGACCCTGCATTCACTATATCTGATCTCCCAGGACCCTGCATTCACTATATCTGGTCTCCCCGGACCCTGCATTCACTATATCTGGTCTCCCCGGACCCTGCATTCACTATATCTGGTCTCCCCGGACCCTGCATTCACTATATCTGGTCTACCCGGACCCCGCATTCACTATATCTGGTCTCCCCGGACCCCGCATTCACTATATCTGGTCTCCCAGGACCCTGCATTCACTATATCTGGTCTCCCAGGACCCTGCATTCACTATATTTGGTTTACCCAGACCCTGCATTCACTATATCTGATCTCCCCGGACCTTGCATGCACTATATCCGCTCTCCCCGGACCTTGCATTCACTATATCCGCTCTCCCCGGACCCTGCATTCACTGTATCTGGTCTTCCCAGACCCTGCATTCACTATATGTGGTCTCCCCAGACCCTGCATTCACTATATCTGGTCTCCCCAGACCCTGCATTCACTATATCTGGTCTCCCCAGACCCTGCATTCACTATATCCGCTCTCCCCAGACCCTGCATTCACTATATCTGGTCTCCCACAGTACACAGAACATGGAAATGCAATGTTAGAGCAGTCTTGTGACTTCAGCAGAGCACTGGTTAAAGCTTGTAGGAGGAGGTTTCTTTCTGCTCTAGGAGGATGCAAAACCCCTGACCCTCTGTCTGGACAGTGCTGATTGGCCCGGAGCTGATCACATGCACTCTCCCAAGAAAAAAAAAACAACAAAAAAAACCTCTCTAGCTATACACACCAAACTGACCATGTGCATGTGGCTATGGGTTCAGTCTTTCTTATCAGGATATAAGACATGGACATTTGAACAAGAGGAGGAGCAGAGAAGTCAGGATCAAACAGACTTAACAAAATGCAGAGGATTAACCCCTTAGGTTCCACAGTGAGAATAACAAGCATGCTTTACTGCATATACAGACTGATGTTACTGTTGTGGGTTTAGTAACACTTTAAGGTCTATATACAAGTCAGTAAAGAAATTAAAGCTAAACCCTAAGCTAATAAGAAAGACACAAATTAATGCAACTCCATGATCATTAATACATAAGTAAACATATATTTTTTTTTTAATGCGAGCAGTGTAAGTACCTGAACCTAAACTGATACAAGTCTTTTGTTGTCACTGTACAGCAGGGCTGGAGCATGAGAGAAGAAGCAGCACAGGGAGCCAATCAGTTCAAGTACTGACAAGAAGCATGCTGATAGGAGGAGAGAGCAGAGGGATGAGCTCATCACTGTGCTGCTTCTCCCTTCACTGTCTCAGGCTGGGACAAGGCCAGGATGATCTGGGCTGAGAGGACTCAGGACTATTAGTGGCAGAAAAACAAAAATGTATTGCAGGAGAAATCTCTGCATTGAAAGTAAATATTGCCGCTAACACTGGTTTCATTATTTATCTTAACGGGATGCATATTGCTTTATATTTTGGTTTTGGTTGGAGGCCTGCTTTAACAATTTGGATGTGATAAAATGATCATTCTAGACCAGGGGTGGGCAAACTTTTTGACTTGAGGGCCGCAATGGGTTCATATATTGGACCCGGGGGCCGGACCAAGAGTAGATGAATGATGTGTATGTGTCATCCATAGTAAGTATAGTAATATTCCCCCATAGTAAGCATAGTAATTAATCCCCCATATAGTAATTCATCCCCCATAGTAATTCATCCCCCATATAGTAATTCATCCCCCATATAGTAATTCATCCCCCATAGTAATTCATCCCCCCTATAGTAATTCATCCCCCCTATAGTAATTCATCCCCCCTATAGTAATTCATCCCCCATAGTAATTCATCCCCCATATAGTAATTCATCCCCCATAGTAATTCATCCCCCATATAGTAATTCATCCCCCATAGTAATTCATCCCCCATATAGTAATTCATCCCCCATATAGTAATTCATCCCCCATAGTAATTCATCCCCCATATAGTAATTCATCCCCCCTATAGTAATTCATCCCCCATAGTAATTCATCCCCCCTATAGTAATTCATCCCCCCTATAGTAATTCAATTAACTTACCTTTGCTCCGCACGTTCCTCTCGCCGTGTTCCCGCGCCGTTCCGGTCTTCAGGGCGGACTGTGAGAGGAGCCTAGCTCCCCTCACGTTCGTCACGCTGCCCCGCCTACACACATCCTGACAGCCATCCTGACAGTATCACGCTCCACGGGCCGGATTAAAAGGTCCGCCGGGCCGTATACGGCCCGCGGGTTGTAGTTTGCCCATTGCTGTTCTAGACCCTTTATTAAAGCTGGAGAGTACAAACCTGTGAAGGCTGTGCGTATTAGGCGAAGTTCACTCTGGCATTAAAAGCAGGCATTTCAGGGGCGTTTTTAACGCTGCTCAAACACCTATGCAAATTATAATATGGACAAGCACACAGTGCTGTTCACATTATCAAAACATGAAGCCTCATGTCGAGTCTGGAGGAGTTTGAAGCCTTTCAACGCCTCTCATTTAAGTCTATGGTAACACTCCACAAGGGAGAATGTCACCAGCACACCGAGGATCACCAATACGGTTCCAAAAGTTTTAATAAACGATCACATAGTTACAGCAAGGCAATGTTTTGGAGTCTCGCAGGACCCCTTCATCAGTCGTCACATGCCTGATGAAGGGGTCCTGCGAGACTCCAAAACGTTGCCTTGCTGTAACTATTTGATTATTTATTATAAAACCTTTGGACCCATATTGGTGATCCTCGGTGTGCTGGTGACATTCTCCCTTGCGGATTCTGTTCAGTTCCACCCGACGGTCGCTGCAGCACCCACTTATACACACAGCCATTTTTAATGCAGGAACGTGTGCATTTGGATTGTACACTTGCATTATGGTAACGCTCCACAAACACGCTGGCAGACACTTGCGAGGCGGTTGCGGCGCGTTAACAACATTACAGTTTATTATAGGCGTTTTTGGTGCGGTTTTAACATGCATCAAACACGCCAAAAACGTACATATGGCATTTTTAACGCGCGTTAAACGCCAGTCAAACACACCTATGAACACACATTAACACTATATGTGCATGTTAAGAGTTATCATTTTAAATCAAGTGTGAACAAACCCTTAGGCTCCACGCACACTAGCATTTTTTTAAGCTCCTAGAAGCTGTTATCAGCATATTTTTTCTGCTCCTAGAAGCGAATACTGTTATCCTATGTGTCCATGCACACTATTTTAAGTAGTATTTTTGAAGAAAATAAAGCTAAATGCTGCTAACAGCTTTTTTTCTAGTTTTTTTTTCCCTACACGTACTGTAAAAAATAATAAAAACGCTACTAAAAAACGCTATTACCAGCGTTTTTTCCAGCATTTTTTTTTAGCTTAAAAAAAAAAACCCGCTAGTGTGCATGGAGCCTTACACAGGTAAACAAGAGGCCTCTGCCATCAGTGCAACCATTGGAAGTAAAATAAAATATCTCCAGTGCTGTAGCAATAAGAAACATTTACATATATGATTGACAATGTGGATAAGGTCTCTGTTATAAAAGAACATGAATTCAGCAGTAGGGAAGGGATGGATGACAGGGAAGAATATGAGGAGGTAGTGCCGACTATTTTTAGAGCGCAGTCCCTGCTGAGTAGAGACACACGACTGACGACGCTATTTTAAGGCCTCGTCAGTGTGTAATTAATGTGTGTAATGAGATTATCCACAGACTGGAGATCAGAAAATAGCACAAATCAGATCATGCAGAATGATAGAATGACATGCCCCTTAACATTACATACAGAATGAGACAATGACACGCCTCTTAGCCATCTCCAATGTACAATATTCTCCTGTTGTACTTTCTTCAACGGTAGAATAACCGTTCCCATAAAATGTTGCTCGAGCTAACGGCAAGGTTTTGTTGAATTTACAATGGGTAAAGTGTGAGTTATTATTACTGATATTATTCATACAAAAATGGAAAGATCCCGAATACCTACGCTGGCCTTCATAGTGTTGCACAGGGACTATGTGGTCCATGGTCCTGCCCTGCAGTACTGGTTCTAGGGTTTGGTTTCCACCAAAGACCATATCTATGTGATGTTTCTATGATTTCCGCAACATCGCCAAAATCCGCACGTTCCTAACCCCAGAAACCACTAAACAGCTCATCCACTCCCTCATATCACGACTCGACTACTGCAACTCCCTCCTCACTGGCCTGCCTCACCACAGGCTATCCCCGCTTCAGTCGATCCTGAATACGGCTGCCAGACTCATTCACCTTCCCAACCGCTCCGTCTCCGCCACCCCCCCTCTGCCAATCCCTCCACTTGCTTCCGATTGAGCAACGGATCAAATTCAAAATCCTAACACTGACATACAATGCCGTCCACCATACTGCCCCGAACTACATCACTGACCTAATATCCAAGTACCGCCCAGCATACACACTCCGCTCCTCACAAGACCTCCTTCTCTCTAACAAGACCTCCTTCTCTCTAGTTCCCTGAGAAGGGAGCTTCTTGGACCCCCTAGAATCAGATTTATGAGGCGACATGGAATCGCTTCCCATCTGGGAGCAGCATACATACATGGAAAAAATCAAATAAATACAATATACAGAATCCTTTCCAAAGGGAAATCCTTATTTTACAGACTGTAGACTACTCTATGAGCACATGGAGCTTACATTGCCTACATGCTTTTCTCTTAAAGGAGAAGTGCAGGCAATAAAAAAAAAAACCAAAAACATCCATATTCACCTACAGGATATGGCTGCAGCAATGGCCCAATGCAGCAGCTGTCTGGCATCAGTTCTAAGACCGAGAACAGAGGAAGAACATGACCACTGAAACTCAGTTCTCAGTTTGCACTAAGCAGAGAGCGGTGACTGTCAGTCACCGCTCTCTGCTCTGCTCCTCCACTGCTCATTTGAGAGCTGGGCTGTGGAGGGACAGGAGCGGCTGCCTCAAGCATGCTGAGAGGTTGAGCCACCTGCTAATCAGGCATCTTGGTGTATCCCATACAAAAAATAATAAAATATTGTCTATGTGTTGCAGCCATCATAGCATGCACTAAATGCGTACAAATGTGTTTATCATATCACGACTTGACTACTGCAACTCCCTCCTCACTGGCCTGCCTCGCCGCTGGCTATCCCCGCTTCAGTCGATCCTGAATACGGCTGCCAGACTCATTCACCTTTCCAACCGCTCCATCTCCGCCACCCCCCTCTGCCAATCCCTCCACTGGCTTCCGATTGCTCAACGGATCAAATTCAAAATCCTAACACTGACGTACAAAGCTGTCCACCATACTGCCCCGTACTACATCACTGACCTAATATCCAAGTACCACCCAGCATGCACACTCCGCTCCTCACAAGACCTCCTTCTCTCTAGTTCCCTGGTCTCCTCCTCCCATACCCGCCTCCAGGACTTCTCCAGGGTGTCACCCATCCTCTGGAACTCCCTGCCCCAACCCATCAGATTATCACCTACTCTCCTCTCCTTTAGGCGCACCCTGAAAGTCCATCTCTTCACGGAAGCCTACCCCACCCCCTGCTAACCTGCCGACCTCCTCCACTCTTCCTACCACTCCATCCCCCACAGCTATCTCCTCCTGTACCGCTATCCCCTCCCTCCTAGATTGCAAGCTCCAAGGAGCAGGGCCCTCGATCCCCTCATGTTTTGCATTGTATTGGTATTGTTCTGTCACATGTTCTGTCCCCCTTTGTAATGTACAGCGCTGAGCGAACCATTGGCGCTTTATAAATACTGTATAATAATAATAATGATCCATCTTACATTTTCAGGGTTGACGGAGTGTTTCTAATTTTCTTTTTCTAATCTAAAAAACTGTTGCAATTGAATTTGCCAAGCTGTCCCTGTTCTGTAGGGCTGTGCAGAATGTATTTAATTTAAAAACAAAGTGATCCAGCCTGCAGTGAAGGGACAGGATGACAGGGAAGGGGACTTCAGGAAGATGCATCGCAGAGGACGAAGAATTCGAGTAATGAACAGTGAAGATCAGATTGGAAATGTTAAAGCTGAACTTCAGGTAAACAGTTAAATACACATGAAATACACACAAAGATCTGTAGTCCTATCCATCCAGTTCTGAGATTTATACAAATTTGACTCACAGAACAGCCGTGTCAGAACGGGCAGGAGACCTGACTGTTCTTTGCTGCAGTTCAAGAACAGGTAAAGGTAAACCATCTTTTTGGGGATAGAGTGGAGAGGGATTAGAACACCTGTCAGGTATTTACAGCTGTCTGAAGCCCTATTAGGGAGAGTCCCCCGCTCTTTGTTCTGTGTACCATTATCATTGAAAGAGAAAGAAGATCCCAAACTTTGGGTTCTCACCAGAACAAAAATAGAGGGAAACCCTTCCAAGAAAGATGCTAGTTCTGGTGACAACCTAAAGACACCTTGAAAGTGCTCCTCAACGCATGTGCATTTCAGTTGACCATTATGGGAACAATCAGTGCGCTGTTCATGACAGATTTTACATGCATTATGGTGCCAATTTTGGCAGCCTATTTAACTGGTCAGGCTCCCTTTCACAGGGAACATTCTAAAAATGAAGATGAATACTGCCCAATGTCAATTTGCAAATAATTTTTTTGTTTCGCTTAAGGGATTACCAGCATCAACATAATCACCCAAGCACATTAACTTTTACCTTCGCCTTGATGCTTCAGGAGAGTCAGCTGGAGCTACTCCACGTGCCACTGATGCTAAAAACTCCTGTCGCTTCTGCTGCACCAGACACGCTGCCCGGATGATTTTATGGCGAGGGGTTCGCAAGTAAGGCCTATTCACCTTCTGAGCCAAATCCTCTGTCACCATTTCTAGGTCTGTCTGTAGAAGGGAAACAAAAAGGAAACTGAAGGCAGTGCTCCTGAACACATCAGTCTGCTCTTTCTTCAGAGCATATTGCGCACACCCCCCTAATCTTATATTCATGTAAAAGAAAAAAAAAAAGAAAAAAAAAGTACACCCTGTAGAATTTGTTGACCTTTTTTAAACATTTACACAGGTCTTGAGCCCGATAGCGCCCACAGATAAAGATGATGTACATGAACAAATGATACATAAAACCAGCATGATGTATCACTTTTGTTAAATAGGGGGTTTCCAACCTTTATAAATTAAAGGACCAGTTTACTGTCCTTTGTTAATACCTTCGGGCAAGACTATGCCAGTGGGTATAGAAAATGTCCCAGGATCAGTGGAAGTAGACGTCTGAGACTTGGTAGAAAGTGGAAGTAAAAATATTACATTGCACCTGTGGTCAGGAGGAGAAATACTGCCTCATCATTGGTACTAGTGGGAAGAATGGTGTCCCATCATTGGTACTAGTGGGAGGAATGGTGTCCCAGCATTGGTACTAGTGGGAGGAATGGTGTCCCAGCATTGGTATTAGTGGGAGGAATTTGTGCCCCATCTTTGGTATTAGTGGGAGGAATGGTGCCCCATCATTGGTATTAGTGGGAGGAATGGTGCCCCAACATTGATATTAGTGGGAGGAATGGTGTCCCATCATTGGTATTAGTGGAAGGAATGGTGTCCCATCATTGGTATTAGTGGAAGGAATGGTGCTCCATCATTGGTATTAGTGAGAGGAATGGTGGTATCATCTTTGTATTAGTGAGAGGAATGGTGTCCCAACATTGGAATTAGAGGGAGTAATGGTGCCCCAACATTGATATTAGTGGGAGGAATGGTGGTATCATCTATGTATTAGTGAGAGGAATGGTGTCCCATCTTTGGTATTAGTGGGAGGAATGGTGCCCCATCATTGGTATTAGTGGGAGGAATGGTGCCCCATCATTGGTATTAGTGGGAGGAATGGTGCCCCATCATTGGTATTAGTGGGAGGAATGGTGCCCCATCATTGGTATTAGTGGGAGGAATGGTGCCCCAACATTGGTATTAGTGGGAGGAATGGTGCCCCATCATTGGTATTAGTGGGAGGAATGGTGCCCCATCATTGGTATTAGTGGGAGGAATGGTGCCCCAACATTGGTATTAGTGGGAGGAATGGGGCCCCAACATTGGCATTAGTGGGAGGAATGGTGCCCCAACATTGATATTAGTAGGAGGAATGGTGTCCTATCATTGGTATTAGTGGAAGGAATGGTATCCAAACACTGATATTATTGGGAGAAGTAATGTCCTATCATTGGTGACAGTATAATATATTGTGCTCCATCGTTGGTGTAACTGGGAAGAATAAAGCTCTATCACTGGTGATAGTGGGAGGAATAGTGCCTCGCATCAGGGAGGACAAATCCCTCATAACAATGGGAGGACCAGTACCCCAAGGGCCAGATAAATGCAAGCAAAGGGCCACATCCGGACCGCTGCATGTAGTTTGGAGACCACTGATCTAAATGAACAAAAATGGAGATTTGTCATATGGAAAAAGTATGTACACCCTTAAATTTACCACCACTTCCAATCCATGAAATTGGAATTTGATGTTCCAGGTTCAGTACCAATGATCAGAACACAGGGTATAAACATCACCCCCCATAGCAAAAATTTCTTTTTGTAGGCTTTTAGTATGACTGCTCACCAGTCTCTGACATCATTCCTCTGATTTTTGACCATTTCTTGTTTATTGGTTTCCTTACATGCACTGCCCCTTTTCAAAATCCCCCTACAAAGTTTCATCAAATCAAATCAGGATTTAGACTGGCTTGCTCCATAACCTCTATTTCTTCTTTCTAAGCAATTCCTTTGTGGATTTCCAAGTGTGCTATGTACATAATGTGTAGACTGGTAACTAAGGGTCAAGACACAAAGTGGAGACTGGTCATTGAGGGTTAATGCACATCATGTAAATGCACATAAACTGCTGACATTTGTGAGTCTTTTTTTTCTGTCAATATACAGATAGATACTTATATTACAAATCTTTAGTGACCTACATAACTCAGCCCCATGAAACTACAGCAAACTTCACCTGCATGAGTTCAAAGATTTCCTTTTTTGTGCTTTTGGGTTCCAGGAAAAATCCGTAGGGATAAGAACACTTGAGGATGCGCCTGGTCTTGAGGAGCTCTTGTACGGCGTCTTCAATAAATGTGGTGTCTGGGCAGCCACTCTCAGCTAAAAGGGAATTCAAGAAAACGTTTAGTACTCTGTGCTACACAGCTCCCTCTGCTTAATGAAAAGGACAAATCTGCTCCGGCAATGTCTAATAGCATCCTGTACAGATAATTAGAATGTAGTCTCTAAGGCTAGTTCCTGGAATCCCTTCACCCTGTGCATAGTGAAGGGCTCTTTTCTGCTTTATGAAAAGCTGAGGTTAGCGGATAATGCAATTGTATTAAGCAGATGCATACACTTCATCTAAACAAGTAGCAGGAAAAGTATTGCTGTTTTTATCGCTGGCTTATTATCAATTCCTTTTTACAGTTTCCATAGCAGAACAAACTTTTGCACTAACCATGAAATCCTTTTCTTGAAGGCCTTTGAGGGACGCAGGGTCATAAACCTTTGGGTTATACTCTTGCCTACAGGAGGAATGGACACTGGCAAACAAAAAACTATATGCCAAAATTGTGCAACAGTCCCCACCCCTGAAGTCGATCTTCTGATTAATTTATGTTGAAGGGACATGTTGGAAAAGATTTCTCAATCAGTCGCTGATCTGTGTATTCTGACAGCTATGGGGGAGGGAGGGGATTTCCCTATCAACCTCATTTATGTGACGGATTTTGTTCGGTCCACTGGCTGAATGAAAACAACTAATAGTGGTTGTGGTCAGTTTTACCTAAAATATCCATCTGGTATGCATCCTAAGGGGTTAAATATAGAGAGGACTTTCCAGGTCTTTCTTTATAGTTTTGTCATGCCTGGCTTTGCACCCTGCCCCCCCCCCCCTTTCTATGTAACCCCCCTTCCCCTTTTGGAGTACATTTGTATTACTGACATATTCTTTTCATAGCCTGTTTGGAAATTATCAGACTGAGAGAATTTCTTAAACCGCTGACTTAACGACTAATAGATATTCTTGTGTGTAATCCTTTAAGCAGTCAGCTAAGTTGACAGTGATAACCCAGGAAGAGAAGGCTGGACTTGAATAAGGCCACATCCTGATGAGGACCGCGCCAAAGACAGATGAAACGTGTTGGTGGTAGCATCTTGCATCCTATCCCTGACCTCCATGCAGGACCAGTATACCAGAATTATGATGTTGGGACTTACTTGCATCACAGCCAGTGACCTCTAGATCGGCTTATCTGTGAGATATGCAGGACATTTTTGTAACAGAATCCTCACTAAGCCTTTACACAGACAAGGAAAAGCTTAAAGCAAAGGTGTCAAAAAACAAGGCCCGCAGACCAAATCATGTGGCCCTTGAACCTCTCCTGCAGGTACCCCTTGTTTCCGCCCCCACCTTGTCTCAGCAGTGAGCAGCAGAGAGAACAGAACTCCTCTGTCAAATTCTGCACCTCTCAGTGCAGCTGCAGCACCCCCTCATCTCTGCCTCCCCTGGTCTCAGCATTCAGCAGACTCTAGTAACTGACTTTTCTCCTCCTCTGGTCCTCCTCCAGACCCTGCACTTTCTGCTTTCCAGCTCTGCCCCCAAAGGGGGTGCACGGTGATGTTAGGGAGGATGTAGGATTCTTGACATCCGATGTAATGGGGGGTGGGGTACTCTGGACTTCTAGTCTTACAGATACAAACAACCCTTTGAGGGCAACCATAATGCTGATACGGCCCGCAATGAAACAGAGTTTGACACCCCTGGCTTAGAGGGAGGAGACAGTCTATTATTATACAGGATTTATTTGGGGGGTCCACTCTTTGTACAAAAATAACTGGAAAAGTGGGCACAAAGAAAACGTCTTTGAAACTTTAGGCCTCATGGACACTGGATGTTTTTTTTTTTTTGTTTTTTTTTTACAGTTGCTCCTAGGGCCGTCTGACTTTTTCCTTCCTGTTTCTAAACTCCCCTGCATGTTCGCCTATGTGTCCATGCACACACACTTCTGGCAGTTTTTAGTGGCAGGAAAAAACCAACTGCCAGCGAGCCCAGGAACAGCAGAGTTTTGCCAGAAAAGACGATTAACGAATGTAAACACACGTTAATGCTAGTTGAGTTTAGAGCATGAACATTAATTCATTTCAATGGCCAGAATAAATTATTTATTCTGACCAAAAAAATAAATTAAAGGCCTAAAAGCTTGACGCAGTGTTTCTGGATTCCTGTAATTTGAATCCACACTCACCGACCACTTTATTAGGTACACCTCTTCAATGGCTTGGTAACACAAATTGGTAACAATCCAACCACATGGCAGCGACTCAATGCATTAACCATTTCAATACCGGGCAATTTTACACCTTCCTGCCCAGGCCATTTTTCAGGTTTGAGCGCTCTCACACTTTGAATGACAATTGCGCGGTCATACAACATTGTACCCAAACTAAAATGTTATCATTTTCTTCACACAACTAGAGCTTTCTTTGGTGGTATTTAATTAACAAAAAAAGACTACAAATTTTGAAAAAAAAAACAAGTTTTTCTTTGTTTCTGTTATAAAAGTTTACAAATAAATAATTGTTCTTTATAAATTTAGGCTGAGATGTATTCTGCTACATTTCTTTGGTGAAAATAACCCAAATTAGGATGTATTATTTAGTTTGTAGGAAAGTTATAGAGTTCACAAACTATGGGATATATCTGAAAATTGATCAGTCCTGAAGTACTGACAGCCAATCTAATTTCTTGAGGTCCAAAAATGTCAGAATAGTACAGATATCCCCAAATGACCCATTTTTGCAGAGTAGACAGTCCGACGTACTTCATAAGAGGAATGGCGAGTTTTTTGAAGTTTTATTTTTTTTGTCATAATTTTTCGGAAAATGAAAAAATTAAAAAAATTATTTTCACTATTTTTTTTTTACATACTGTCACCAGTGCAGTACAGCGTCATCATATAACTGGCATGGCGGTGATCAGAGACACTGACTGGTGACAGTATGAAAAAAAAAAATATATATTTTTTTATTTATTTTTTCATTATTTTTAATTTTTTATTAAATTTTTTTATTTTTTTAAGATTTTTTTTTCATATTTTAATATGACCAAAGTAGTACAGTGTTACCATAGCGAACTGCGCATGTGCGGGAGGACGCCAAATGGCGTACACCCCAGAAAGCTAAAGCATTTTTGCGGCTGCCAAACGGCTATAGGCCGGGCGGCTAATGGTTAAGGCACGTCATGTAGACGTGGTGAAGACAACTTGCTGAAATTCTAACTGAACATCAGAATGAGTAAGAAAGGGGATTTAAGTGACTTTGAACATGGCATGTTTGTTGGTGCCAGAAGGGTTGGTCTGAGTATTCCCAAAATTGCTGATCTACTGGGATTTTCACGCACAACCATCTCTAGGGTTTACAGAAAATGGTCCGAAAAACAGAAAATATCCAGTGAGTGTCAGTTTTGAGGACGAAAATGCCTTGTTGATGTCAGAGGAGAATGGGCAGACTGGTCTGAGATGATAGAAATGTATGCGGTCATGTCAATATGGACTAAAATCTCTGAGGAATGTTTCCAACACCTTGTTGAATCTATGCCCTAAAGAATAAAGGCAGTTCTGAAAGCAAAAGGGGGTCCAACCCCAGAACAAGTAAGATGAACCTAATAAAGTGGCCAGTGAGTTTATGTGACTGCTGAACTTTACACTGGAATTTTCTATTACTTACCAAACTGTACTTGCCACTTGTATGTACCTACAATTTATAACTCAATAAAATATTGAACAAATGCTCAACGCAGCTAAATGCGCCTAAACATGTTACGTGCTTTTCCAAGCATCAGGTGTTGTTTTTCTTTGCCAAAAGGCTGCTGCCAAGAGAAAAGGCTTCTTGGAGAGTTAGGCTACGTTCACACTAGCCTTGTTTGCAAGCGGCAGACAGGCATTTGGGAAGCGTTTTTACCTTTTCCCAAACGCCTGGGAAAATTCTGCACATTGCAGCACCTGGTGCTGTTCAAACGGGAGCGTTAGCGTCATGTTACCTCGCGACAAAACAGACGCCTCTGGTTGAGTCAGGAGGAGTTGAAGCCTCCTATTCAAGTCTATGGTGCCGCTCCGCAAACGCCCGGCTGGCGTTTGCAACGCGGTTGCAGAGGGTTTGCGGAGCGGTAACACCATTCAAACTTCATTATAGGCATTTGTGGGGCGTTTTTAATGCTTAGCAAACGCCTACCAACCGCCGCTAAACCGGGCATGCGTTGTTTGCGGAGCGCTTGCGGAGCTTGTCAAACGCTATAGGGGCGTTTGGTAAGAGTTGGAAAAACAGTCAAGTGTGAACGAGCCCTTAAGAAAACGTCCTGTGTGCATGAGGCCTTAGAGTCCTTATAAAAAGCAACACTGTGATCCTCTAGCTGAGTGGTGCACGCCATATCAGTAAGAACCAAAATGGTTTAATTTACCTTAAGAGTGATAAGAGGACTGAAAATTCTCAGGAGAAAGCTCATCACTCAAAGACTAATGTCCCTTTCACATGAAGGGGCTGATCAGGTTCACCTGTTAGTTTTTCAGGCAGACCCGACTGGACCCTCTATTCACCCCTATGGACTGGTGGGTGTAAATGGACTTGTGTCAGTTTACACTCACAAATGGGGACTTGTCCGTTTACACCCGCCTATCTCCAATCCGATCTGCTAAAAAGATGGATCAGAGGACAGTCAGATGTAAATGGACAGCAGAGTTGGTTTACTACTGGCAACCCACAGACCACAGCAGACTTTGTCCATGTCTGTTCTGCATAAATTGAGCGGACATGGGCCTAATCATCCGCCCGCTCTGCTCTGATCAGCAGTGGACAGATCCCCTGCTGATCAAATCAGAGTCCATCCCATGTGTGGGGGGTCTTAGAATCAAACTCTCCTCGGCTGGTGGCTGAGAGGGCAGAGTAGCCTGCTTGCAGCCTCTGCTATCAGAGACATAAAACAACTGGGTAATTTGGGTTATGAAGTCCTGCATGACTGTAGTAAAAACCTTTGCTGGATTCCAGGCCTCAGATGATACCACTATCAGGGGTGCCCCAACCGTAGTCTCCAATATGTTAGTGGAGAATGTGCTGGGGGCAGTTGGTACAGCAGTGGAACTGCCCCCCCCCCACCCTTCCCTTACCAGCAATTCTCCTCTGTCTCTAATGGCAATTAAATGATTGATGTTGGCAATCCAGAGACAAAACTCCCTCAGTCATGTGACAGTGTTCTAGTGCCTATCACCAGGCAGGAGGTCACATGTTCCTCCATACATAACAGTATCGGGTACTGAAAGGAACAGGCGAAGCTGGTAAGATGGGTATAGGAGGTTGGGTTGGTGGTGGGGGGAGAATATGGACCCTTTACAGAGACATTAAAAGTGATTGTGAAAGGTAAAAAAAAACAAAACAAACATGTTATACCTACCTGCTCTGTGTAATGGTTTTGCACAGAGCAGCCCAGATCCTCCTCTTCTCGGGTCCCTCGCTGGTGCTGCTGTATCCTCCCAACTTCTGAGTGTCCCCATAACAAGCTGCTTGCTATGGGGGGTACTAGTGCATGCTTGCTCCCAAGCTGGCTTTGTGTGTCCATAAGACAGAGCACGACTCAGCCCTGCCCCCTGCTCACTGGCTGTGATTGACAGCATAGGGAGGCAATGAGGAGAGAGAGCCGGGAGAGAAGCTGCTCTCATGCACAGCGTTGGATCAAGATCAGGCTCAGTTAAGTACTGGGGAGCTGCACACTGAAGCCTTTAGAACCACTTTAAGAGACCTGCATTAGGTCCACCAGGAAAAACATCCTGCATGCTGCACGACCACGAAACACAACTAAACAGTATATCAATGCAATGACCATTTATATGTGCATTCTCAAACAAGTCTTCAGCCTCAGGAGTACTCGAAATGTAAACATTGATCATCTACACTGGCTGGGCAGATAGACGACTTTCTTCTTTCCAGAAGTGTCTGATGCTAGGATAGTTTTCTATGAGTGCACAATTTACATTATGTGAAGATGTGGAGCAGCAGCGGAATTCTTGGAAGAAAACCGTTCAGAACACACTTATGGGAAATAAGATTACTGTGCCAAAGCCTCATTGTGCCACAAAGCTAATTAAACTCTGCAGCACTTCACCAATGGTGGAATTTTAAAATGGAAATTTAAAGAGGACCTACGGAGTTTTTTTTTCTTTTTTAAAATGTTCAGATATCCACATGAAAAAGGCCAGCAAAACGCAAAAGAGTTTATTAAAACATGTTGATGTTTTAACAACCCTGTTTCTCTGCAAAGTTTTTAATTTTGTACATGGGGAAGCCATATTTGTCAATTACTTAAAGGCGATCTTACATTGAATATATGTTTCTGTATTAAGTGAAAGTTATATAAAGTCTAAGAGTAACAATTCCAGGTATTTATGACTTCTCAGATGTCACTATACTGACAATTCATCAATTCATTTTCTCGCTTTTCTCTACAAAAGTATGGAGCCTTTTTTTTTTTTTTAGGTATTCCTGGACTGAGATGTTAGTTCTGAAATTAACACATGCTGGGGCTTAAAGTGTCATTAAATTCACATCATAAAAAAATAATAAATCATAAATGCTGTATTACATGCTGTTCATACTCACTCATTCACTATGAAATGTTTTCTGTATTGTGGAAAAAAACCTGGTGGATCCTGCTGTTCCCTACCTCCCCCTTCTGTCCATGTCCCCACTTCAGTTGGGGATTTTGCAGAGCAGTGTTGGCAGCTAGTGCACATGTTCAGTTTTCAACGAGTTTCTATGCTGAGCATTTCCTCCCTATCCCATCTGAGCAGCCCATGTCACACATGTGAGCGTATACACAATGGTAACGGATAGCCCAGTCCCTCCCTTCTTTCTCCATGCCCACTAACCAGCTAAACACAATGGGGGTGGGATATTACATCTTGATTGATGGAGGCCTTACCTTCCTGCTATTCTAAGGCACAGGTTGGAGAGGCATGACAGACTGTGACTGGCAGAAATCTGCCCACACCATGTTATTGCCAAAAAATAATAACGATCGGATTTCAAATATATATTTGTGTGACGATTTAAAACAGTTTATTGATATTAATTTTAATTATATTTTTACTCTGGATCCCACAGGCTAGAAGCTCCTCCTGCCATGGTTTCCCTGCAGACAGGCTGGCAAAGACCTGGGTCATGTGACAGTTGTATATCGATAGCAAAAAGGTACTCTGGTGTTTTTTTTTATTATAATATCGACATTTATTTATAATAATGGCAGAAAGAGAAGGGATAATTTAAATTAATTGTGCGTTTAGTATCACTTTAAGTGCATCCATAACTGGCAAGGCGAAAGAACATTTTAAAAGTATTTTAAGTATATTGTAAAGTAATAAAAAAATAACGGACATATAAAACTGGATGTAACATAATTCCATGTATAGGCACTTGGGTAAGTATAGTATACATACAGAAGGCCTCTGATGGTCAGCTTCACATCCAGTTAGATTCAGAATTCTTAAGGCTTACATACACATTGCTAAGCAGGTGTTTAAGGCTGGGTTCACACCTGAGCATAGCGGGAACTCCCGTAACCACTCGCGTAATTTGTTCTTCTGTGTGTGCGCGCTTTTTAGAGCATTTCCGCTTGCTGAGCTTAGGGCAGCCTATTCACTTGATCCCTATGCGCAACAAATGCCTCACAAACCTTTTAGAGCAGAACGTGGCACATTTTTAAAGAACGCAACTAGGACTCCCAAGGCAATACCTGCTGACAGTCACTGGAGGCATCATCTATTTTCATCCGGTGATCCAGCCAGTATGGCTGTTTTTCAACAGAAAATCGCTCTTGCAATTACAAAACATTTAACACTTACAGAGGCGCTTAAAATGACCAGCTTTATTTCTGTGAAAACCTTTAACCCTTTAAAAAATGGTTTGCTGTAACTGATTATAAAGTTTTAGCTGGAGTTCAACTTGAGTTTGTTAGTGCATTTAAATCTGCTAGTATATCTAACACTCCCCTCCCAGGCTGACAAATCTGCTGTCTAAAGGTGCCACCTGTGCTCCTTCATTCACAGTGGTGTCTGTATAATACAGGAGATGTAGGTTTCAGTATTGGGACCCTTACTTTTTAATATATTTATAAACAATATAGGGTATGAGATTAAAAATTCCATTTCAGTCTTTGCAGATGACACCAAGCTGTGCAGTGGAATAACGTCCTTACAGGATGTCTTCAACTTACAAGCCGACCTCAATTCACTGTGTAATTGGGCAACTATGTGGAAAATGAGGTTTAATGTTGATAAATGTAAGGTTCTGCACTTGGGGGCTAAGAATATGAATGCATCATATATACTGGGGGGGGGGGTACAATTGGGGGAATCAATGGTGGAGAAGGATCTGGGAGTTCTGGTAGATCACAAGCTTAATAATGGCATGCAATGCCAAGCTGCGGTTTCTAGAGCGAGCAAAATCCTCTCTTGTATTAAAAGAGGTATAGACTCCAGACAGAGAGATATCATTTCCCCGGTACAAATCATTAGTAAGACCTCATCTGGAATATGCAGTTCAGTTTTGGGCACCAATTCACAAAAAGAACATTGGGGAACTGGAGAAAGTACAGAGAAGGGCAACCAAACTGATAAGAGGAATGGAGGAGCTCAGCTATTAGGAAAGATTAGAGGAACTGAATTTATTCTCTCTTGAGAAGAGGAGATTAAGGGGGGATATGATCTCCATGTATAATACATAAGGGGGGATATGATCACCATGTATAATACATAAGGGGGGATGTGATCTCCATGTATAATACATAAGGGGGATATGATCTCCATGTATAATACATAAGGGGGATATGATCACCATGTATAATACATAAGGGGGGATATGATCACCATGTATAATACATAAGGGGGGATATGATCACCATGTATAATACATAAGGGGGGATATGATCACCATGTATAATACATAAGGGGGGATATGATCACCATGTATAATACATAAGGGGGGATATGATCACCATGTATAATACATAAGGGGGATATGATCTCCATGTATAATACATAAGGGGGGATATGATCTCCATATATAATACATAAGGGGGGATATGATCACCATGTATAATACATAAGGGGGGATATGATCACCATGTATAATACATAAGGGGGATATGATCTCCATGTATAATACATAAGGGGGGATATGATCTCCATATATAATACATAAGGGGGGATATGATCTCCATATATAATACATAAGGGGGGATATGATCTCCATGTATAATACATAAGAGGGGATAAGATCTCCATGTATAATACATAAGAGGGGATATGATCACCATGTATAATACATAAGGGGGGATATGATCACCATGTATAATACATAAGGGGGGATATGATCTCCATGTATAATACATAAGGGGGGATATGATCACCATGTATAATACATAAGGGGGGGATATGATCACCATGTATAATACATAAGGGGGGGATATGATCTCCAAATATAATACATAAGGGGGGGATATGATCTCCAAGTATAATACATAAGGGGGGATATGATCTCCATGTATAATACATAAGGGGGGATATGATCTCCATGTATAATACATAAGGGGGGATATGATCTCCATGTATAATACATAAGGGGGGATATGATCACCATGTATAATACATAAGGGGGGATATGATCTCCATGTATATTACATAAGGGGAATATGATCACCATGTATAATACATAAGGGGGGATATGATCTCCATGTATAATACATAAGGGGGGATATGATCACCATGTATAATACATAAGGGGGGGATATGATCTCCAAGTATAATACATAAGGGGGGATATGATCTCCATGTATAATACATAAGGGGGGATATGATCTCCATGTATAATACATAAGGAGGGATATGATCACCATGTATAATACATAAGGGGGAATATGATCTCCATGTATAATACATAAGGGGGCATATGATCTCCATGTATAATACATAAGGGGGGATATGATCTCCATGTATAATACATAAGGGGGATATGATCTCCATGTATAATACATAAGGGGGGATATGATCTCCATGTATAATACATAAGGGGGGATATGATCACCATGTATAATACATAAGGGGGATATGATCACCATGTATAATACATATAGGGGGATATGATCTCCATGTATAATACATAAGGGGGATATGATCTCCATGTATAATACATATAGGGGGATATGATCTCCATGTATAATACATAAGGGGGATATGATCTCCATGTATAATACATAAGGGGGGATATGATCTCCATGTATAATACATAAGGGGGATATGATCTCCATGTATAATACATAAGGGGGGATATGATCTCCATGTATAATACATAAGGGGGATATGATCTCCATGTAGAATACATAAGGGGGATATGATCTCCATGTATAATACATAAGGGGGATATGATCTCCATGTATAATACATAAGGGGGATATGATCTCTATGTATAATACATAAGGGGGGATATGATCTCCATGTATAATACATAAGAGGGGATATGATCATCATGTATAATACATAAGGGGGGATATGATCTCCATGTATAATACATAAGGGGGATATGATCTCCATGTATAATACATAAGGGGGATATGATCTCCATGTATAATACATAAGGGGGATATGATCTCTATGTATAATACATAAGAGGGGATATGATCTCCATGTATAATACATAAGGGGGGATATGATCTCCATGTATAATACATAAGGGGGATATGATCTCCATGTATAATACATAAGGGGGATATGATCTCCATGTATAATACATAAGGGGGATATGATTTCTATGTATAATACATAAGGGGGGATATGATCCCCAAGTATAATACATGGGGGGGGGATATGATTTCCATGTATAATACATAAGGGGGGGATATGATCTCCATGCATAATACATAAGGGGGGATATGATCTCCATGTATAATACATAAGGGGGGATATGATCTCCATGTATAATACATAAGGGGGGATATGATCTCCATGTATAATACATAAGGGGGGATATGATCTCCATGTATAATACATAAGGGGGGATATGATCACCATGTATAATACATAAGGGGGGATATGATCTCCATGTATAATACATAAGGGGGATATGATCTCCATGTATAATACATAAGGGGGGATATGATCTCCATGTATAATACATAAGGGGGGATATGATCTCCATGTATAATACATAAGGGGGGATATGATCTCCACGTATAAATACATCAGTGGTTCATATAGTGAACTCGGTGTAGAGTTATTCACCCTGAGGTCATCACAGAGGACAAGGGGGCACTCTTTACGTCTGGAGGAAAATAAATTTAATCTCCAAATACGAAAAGGTTTCTTCACAGTGAGAGCTGTGAAAATGTGGAATAGACTCCCTCAAGAGTTGGTTCTGGCCAGCTCAGTGGATTGCTTTAAAAAAAAGTCCTGGATTCTTTCTTAGATACACAGAATATAACTGGATACTAAAATTTATAGGTAAAGTTGATCCAGGGAATATCCGATTGCCTCTCGGGGGGATCAGGAAGGAATTTTTTTCCCTGCAGGAGCAAATTGGATCATGCTTTGCTTTGGTTTTTTGCCTTCCTTTGGATCAACTGTGGGTATTGGATTATAACTTTTTTTTTTTTCTATGGTTGAACTGGATGGACTTTTGTCTTTATTCAGCCAGGCTAACTATGTAACTATGTGTTACTGGTGAGATGACCAGGTGAAAACAGGAAAAAAAGCCTAAAAAAATGCAGCCACCACATCTAATGATTGGTAAGCTGCATTATATTAAATTTTTGGTTTGGGGTTTAATACCGCTGTAAGAGATCCATATCTAAGACATTAGGAGTTATAGAGCAGTTTATGTCTAGAGCAGATTTGTGATATTAAAAAATAGAAGGCATACTATTAAAAAGGTTTTAATGAACTCTTGGTAGTAACTTTCTCTTGCAATTATCCTTTTACTTAGGCTGTGCTATTAACAACACATAAGACTGCAGCAATGTATGATTCCTGGCTGTTCTTCATACCGTCATATATAATTGTCCTCAACGGCAGAACTTACTTTCACTGAGAGCCCTGCTCAGCTGCTCCATCTTTTCTTTGGCTGTTTTGATAAGACGTTGTTCTAACTGAAAAGAAAAAAAGCAAAGTGAAACGCCACAGATACAGCAGGCGATCCGGGGAAAATACTGTCCCAAGTGTTTAAAGCTGGATATTATACAAACGCCATGTGTATTACTACCTGAATCTTGTCCATTTCTAACAGATCTGTGCAATAACTATTCCTCTGTGCAGGAGCTTCCTGTAATAAAGACCGCACGCTGTCTCCTTGAGCAAAGTGACTGGTCTTGTCTCCGCCCCCACCACCACCCCTGTAGTTTTCTGCAGGCAGTCTGTAGTGGGTGGAGCCTACTGGGTTCCTACCACAGCTCTGTTCTTTGCACAGCACAGTGAGGCTGTCACTAATACTTTTACAGAGTAACATCTGGATTCGCAAACATATTTGATGCACAATAAAATAGATTTATATCACGGGTGTCAAACTGGCGGCTCTCCAGCTGCTGCCAAACTACAAGTCCCATGAGGCATTGCAAGATTGACAGTTACAAGCATGACTCCCAATGGCAGAGGCATGATGGGACTTGTAGTTTCGCAAAACAGCTGAAGGATCGCCAGTTTGACACCCCTGATTTATATCATTTGTGGCTACTGAGGAATACATTTGAGGCTCCATGCACACTAGTGTTTTTTTAAGCTCCTAGAAGTTATCAGCATATTTTTTTCTGCTTCTAGAAACCAAAATAGTTTTATCCTATGTGTCCATGCACACTACTTTAGGCAATTAGCATTTTTGAGCTTCAGCATCTAGGAGCAGAAAAAAAAACGGTTTTGGAGAGTTTTATGGAGCGTTTTTCCAGCAGAAAAAAAACAGCTAAACGTTGCTAAAACAGCTTTTTTCTAGCTTTTTTTCCCCTCTACATATACTGTAAAACACAAATAAAAAGCTAATTCTCCTAAAGATTTCTGAACACTACTAGAAAACACTATTACCAGCGTTTTTTATCCAGCGTTTTTTGAGATTAAAAAAATGCTAGTGTGCATGGAGCCTAAAGGAAAGTTTTGTGCCCCGACTTCAGCTTTAGTCCCTTGGTGCCGAGCGTACACAAATTAGCGGCCCCTTTGGACTGGATTTTTTTTACGTTGGGTCGCTAATTTGCGTACCTCTCTTTGTGCTGGGAGCACTCCTTTGAGCAGACTGGGAAAGTGGAGGGACAAAGTGGGGACACACTGAGTTTCCTCTCATTACCATTCAAAATGCACTGCAGTTGCGGTCTGCAGCGGGTGACAATATTAAGCTACTTGGAACTGAAGTACCGAATTGTACTTTTGTACCATGCGATGCGATTGCAGGGAGTTTGCAAAAAGTAGTACATGCACTACTTTTGGTGCAGTGCGACTTCAGCCCATTCAAAATGATTTGGCTGAAATCACACTGCACAGAACTGCATGTGAATCGCACAGAAACACAGAGCACCTTCCTGTGTGATTCCCAGTACAGAAATCACACAGCTGAAATTGCATAGCACAGAACTGTACGTGAATCTCTCAGGAACACAGAGCGCCTTCCTATGTGATTCCTAGTGCCGAAATCACACAGCTGAAATTGCATAGCATAGAACTGCATGTGAAACGCATAAGAACGCACAGCGCCTTCCTGTGTGATTCCTAGTGCTGAAATCACAGCTCTGAAATGGCATAGCATAGAACTGCATGTGAAACGCATAAGAACGCACAGCACCTTCCTGTGTGATTCCTAGTGCTGAAATCACAGCTCTGAAATTGCACAGAACTGCACAGGAACACACAGCACATTTGTCCGCACTGAACTGCATGGTAAAAAGTACCATGCAATGTGATTGCAGTGAGTTTGCAAAAGTAGTGCATGCACTACTTTTGGTGCGGTGTGTTCCCAGCCCATTCAAAATGATTGGGTTGAAATCGCACAGCACAGAACTACATGTGAATTGCACAGAAACGCACAGCGCCTTCCTGTGTGAATCCCAGTACCAAAATAACACCACTTAAATTGCACAGAACTACATGTGAATTGCACAGGAGCACACAGCGCCTTTCTAAGCGATTCCCAGTGCTGAAATCACATCCCTGAAATCAGAGAACTGCATGTGAGTCGCACAGGAACACACAGCGCCATCCTGTGTGATTCCTGGTGACAAAATCACACTGCTGAAAATGCACAGCAAAAGGACTGCATGCGAATCGCACATGAACACACAGCGCCTTCCTGTGCAATTCCTAGTGCCGAAATCACATCACTAAAATCGCACAGAACTGCATGTGAATTGCACAGGAGCACACAGCACCTTCCTGTGCGATTCCTGGTGCCGAAATCACATCAATAAAATCGCATAGAACTGCATGCGAATCGCACAGGAACACACAGCGCCATCCTGTGCGGTTCCTAGTGCCGAAATCAGATCACTAAAAGCGCACAGAACTGCATGTGAATTGCACAGGAGCACACAGCGCCTTCCTGTGTGATTTTCAGTGTCAAAATCACACCGCTGAAATCGCACAGTACAAAAGTGCATGTGAATCCCAAAGGAATGCACAGCGCATTCCTGTGTGACTCCCAGTACATTCCGGTCATTAATTAGGGCCAGCTGTGTTCAAAGTTTACATCTGATCACGTTTAGATTGTACGGTTACCTGGTAGCTGTGTTCATGGTTTTTAAACCTTGTATAATAGTGCATAAACCTGTCCAGTTCCTGGAACCTTTTATGCTTCTTCTCTGCCTAGAAACAAAGAAAACAATTGTAAAACAAAGCACAGTAACATCCTCTCATGTTATTATTGTCAGTTATAATACATCCAAGTAACCCCCATCTGTGTCAAATGAGGATATTAAGGGGGATCCAAACCTAGGGAGCAGCCACTGATTACTTGTTCTTTAGGTTGCATGTTCCAAGGTTGTCATCCTCATCCTTTGGGTTGGACTATTATAATGCACCTGTGCCCAGGCTATGGACATTTAACAACCGACACATTCTAAACTCACCTTTACTCATCTCTCTAGGGCAGGTGTGTCCAAACTGCGGCCCGAGGGCCGAATGCAACCCTTTGTTAGTCTTTATTTGATCCTTGGGGTACTACTCATCCCAATGATAGGAGGCACTATTCTACCCACTGACACCAACAATGGGGAGCTATTTCTTTCACTGATACCAATGATGAAGTACTATTCCTCCTAATACCAGCGATGGGGCACTTCTCCACATCCAACTGACCACCAGCCGTGAGGCCATGGTTATTCTCACTGATGCTGGGCCCACCCGGAACATTTTCTACCCTCACTGGCCACAATTTGGCCCCCTTAAAGTCTGAAGGACAGTAAACTGGCCCTTTTGTCTGAAATGTTTAGAGACCCCTACTGTAGGGCCATGCATGTAAAGCTGTGTGTATGCTTGTTAATGTGAATGTGCTGCCTAACACACCAAAATACCCAAAAAAGATGCATGCAGCATTTTCAGTGCACAGTGCATGGGAAGGTATGTTAGCATGCTGTTTCATTCATGCTTTGCTGCAGCACAAGTTTGCTGAGAAGATGCGTTGGGGTGCATTCAGAATGGCAGCGCAGTGGTGCGAATGAGGTCCCTTAGGCAGGCTTAATGCCCTATGAAAAGTGATCAGCAGTGGATGGATATTCAAGGTGTGGTATAGCAATAGCTGGCAGGCATTCAGGAGGTGCTACTGTCGCTTCCCCGATGCCTTTTTTTTTTTTTTTTTTTTTAAATTGCTAAAATGGCAATTTTACATTGCAGGGCTTTGCTGCAAATGTGAGCCAAGGATTTGGCTTGCGGTTGCGATGAAGTCCCATTGCTTTCAATGGGTGAGTTTGACAGTAAAACACCGCAAGCTGTATTAAAAATGCTGCGGTCATGACATGTACCAGCCCTAGGAAATAATGCAACGATGTTGGTGAGCAGCCAAGGCAGTAAAACCGTGGCTCAGCTACCTGTTTTTACTACTGCCTGTGTCAAGAAGCCCTTAACATGAACTTATTCATTTTCAAAGATCACAACAAAGACTCCAAAGTCAGGGGTCCATCTTCTAACAGCTTCGAGACCTCAGCTGCTTGTTTACATTAGGGGACCTGTCACAGATGTCCAAATTGCATGTGTGAGTCTTAATGACACCTTGGCGCATCGGCAATTGCCGCACATTTTTGTGAGCACCAAACTGGTGTGGTGCAGCGCAATTTAAAAAACGGGTCAGGGGGTCATGACTTCTTTCTCTGCATTTTCGTATGTAAGACAGCCCACTGAAATGAATTTGCTGCCTACCACCAGCCAGTGCTGATGGGACAGTTACTCGGTCTGGATCCGGACCACGGTCCGCCATTTAGTGATGTCTGCTGTAGAGAGTGTTGGTTGCTGGGCATCTCCCACCTCTCTGATCAGGCTATGTACAACACACTGATGATGTCACTGCTACTTTTTAAAGGTAATATATGGGTTTGCAGAGGCATTTAGTGCACCCAAAGTGAATTTATTGGGGACTATATGTAAATGAAAGGTTTTCTGCCCGGAGTTCCGTTTTAAACCTTGAAGTTTGTATGACTTTATTGTAGAATTTTCCTGTGTACACAGCAGGCACGGTTGATCTGCAATCCTCCTTACACATGTGGAGAGAGGGGTGATAAATACATGATCTCTTGTAGGTGTGTGATGTGCCAGACAAGTATAATACTCCAGATTACCAGTGTGACTTGGGCACAGAATGTGGATACAAACAGAGGGCAGAGCAGTCATGCGAGTAATTGCTACCATTTCACATTCATTGTGAGAAACAGCATCTCAGATATGAGCAGTAGGTTTTGAAATGTAAGCTAAAAGCCATTTCCTGAGCGGTAACAATGGCGAACGACGGGGAACATATAATCCATCTTTTCTGAAGACATTGTGCATAAAAGGCTGGATCTGATAAACCTGGATTACACCAACACTTCCAAGACAAAACATTTCCAAGGATTCCTCTTGTGACTTCATTAGGATCTGCCTTATTAAAGGGGTTAGTCAGCACAATACTAAAACTGTAAGCAGATTCTGCTGGGTTATGGGAAACCTGTCAATATCCAAAATATGAAATCTGCAATTGTCAGCCTGGTTCTTAGGCTAGGTTCACACTAGAACGCAGTGCAGGAAAACCTGCGATCCGTGTGTGTTTCCTGCATTGCGTTCAAAACGCACTACAGTTGTGATCTGCAGCATATGTTAAGTTAACAACACCACAAACGTGGCTCCCAGATAGTGCGTCTGACTGCACCAGATCCCATGTTACAAAAGTACCATGTGATCTGGTTGCAGTGTGTTTCCAAAAATAGTGCATGCATACTTTTGGTGCTATGCAGTGTGATTTGATCCCATTCAAAATAATTGGGTTCAAATTGCACCACTGAATTGCACGTGAAATACACAGGAATTCCTGTGCGATTCATAGTGTGACCTGGGGCTTGTAGCCCAAATGAAGTCAAAGAAATGGATATGTGTTCATGTAGATTGTACCAACATACTCTACTTTCCTAGCCTTACTTCCACTTTTCTGTTTCAGCAGTTGTTCATGGCGTCTAAATAGGACTGCGCTCTCCAACAGGTACCAGAGTTCGACCCAGTGCTCTTAGTAATCAGCACCAAGTAAAGCTGGCTATAAATGGTTAGTTTTATTTTTTGTTCAGCCAGATGGATTCCTCCATTCACATAAATGAGGTGAATGGATAAATCCCCAAGTCAGAACATTGTATTCCAACAGCATCACCTGCAGCTGTCAGAATACAGTTATCAGTGGCCTGCAGCTAATATGCTGCAGCTGCAGATACAGCATGTCCCTTCAATAGAAGTGGATCAAACTGGTGATTCACCAAAATTAAAATTCTGGTGCCAAAACCAATACCGAAAATTAAGAATGCATGTGGCTAACCGAAACATCTGCGTATGTGGGGGTGGGGAGGCTCAAATTTATTTTTTAATTTATTTTTTAACTTTAAGGTGTATTTTTATTTATTTTTTTTAACTGACAAACCAACAGTCCCCTATGTGATAGCATGAGTGACAGATGCTCTTTGTAGGGGGGAAGGGGTGGGGGGTGTGCAAGGAGGGGGCAGAAGAGGAGCAGTGTATATAGTGAGGGAGCAGTGTACTCTCATTGTGCATTATTGTGGTATGCCACGTGTTTATTAAATAGACAAATGGAGATAAACGAAGATAAATGCAGTCCACATACACTGCTTTTATCTTCGTTGGTTTGTGAGTATACATCCATTTGTCTATTTAACAAACACGTGGCATACCACGGTAATGCACAATGAGAGTGCGCCCTTGTCTGCTCTTTTTCACCAGTGTTCAGATTTCCCAATCTTTGAAGGGCAGCACCTCTTCGTCTGGCATCCTGAATTTCTTTTAGCCTGCATGAGGATTGGAGGGCTGGTTTCGTTTGTCTATTGAGGGAGCAGTGTGTACACTCAGGCACATTGGAAGGATATCCTCCTTCCTGCTGAGATCCCAGGACAGGAAGTAAAGGGCAGTCTCCCTAATGAAACACAGATGGAAAAAAACAAAACAAAACCAAAAAACAAGTTTTGGCTTTGGATATACTTGTGTGGAGTGGAGAGGGATTAGAACGCCTATTAGGTCTTTATTGCTGTCTGCACCTCTCTCTATTTGTCCTGTCCATTATCATTGAAAGTGGAAGCAAAAAAACCCCCCAAAAAACGAATTTTAGGTTGTCCCTAGAAAAGTAATAGAGAGGAAATCTGCCAATGGGGTCACTAGTTCTGGTGACCTAGAAGGTAAAGGGGGGCCCAATGGATTCACTTCATTTGCAGGCATTTCCACTCACTTCCTGTTTTGGCTATGGTACAGGAAGCAAAGGTAAATCTCCCCAATGGCAACATTTGGATACATTTGGCAAAAAAAAAAAAAAAAATCAGACGGGTTATAACCCTCCCTTACTTTATCCAAATGCAAAAAAAAATGTTTTGCCCATAGTAGTTCCACTTTAAATTGGGCCAAGAGGTCTACATAGTCATCTGAAAAATGGGCGCTGTAGCTCAAAGCAACAAAAACTTTAGGTTCGTGATCAAGCTCTTCATACTCCCTCTCTACAGCAGACATGAAAATGCTCCCTTTCCCCCTGGATTGGTCTGCTGATTATCTAATCAGCAATCCAGAAATAGAACTGTGAGTGTATGGGTCATCTCTCACCTCTGCCGTCATCTCTTTAGACTGTTCTTCCACCTGAGTAATGACCTCGTAGCGGGTACAGCGGTAATAACCTCCCGTGGAAGAGCTGTGCTTCTTCCATTCTTCCAAGCAGATCCAGCAAAAGTCGTATTTACACTAAAAGAGAACATAAAATTAAGGAAAGGGTTTACATAGTTACATAGATACAGTTCTTAGCTGATTTGTAAGAGAACCTGTCACTTGCCTTCCTCTGGATCAATTGTGGGTGTAGGATTATAACTTTTTTTTTTTTTTTTTTAATGGTTGAACTGGATGGACTTTTGTCTTTTTTCAGCCAGACTAACTATGTAACTTCTGAAATCGTCCAATTCATCCTTTAGCTTGATGCACATGATAACATTCTCTCATATATATGATTTAAGAAAGTGCTAAAAGAAAACCTTATTTACTTACATGTTAACCCAAGTCATTTGTGGCAGCAAAAATAGATGTAGCACCCCCTGCCCACCACCTATAGGCTTCATTCTAACCGGTGAACAAATTTTCTAGTGCATGCATGGGCATTTGGCTGTTCTGCTAAATACAGTGCAAAGTGTCTCAAATGGGCCATGTTCTCTGACAGTCCTATGCACTTCATTTGGCAAAACCAATCTACAGCCAGATGCAGGCAAGGATCAGATTGCCTTTTAAAAGAGAAGGCCAAAGATTTTTTTGGCCATACCTCCCTTCGGGGTCACAGGAGTGCTCCTACTATTTGCTCTCCTGTGACCCAGGCTCAGCTGATAGAGCTTGAGTCACAGAGCTGCTCCAGGCTCTGGAAGGATCCTGACAATATTGTTGGGATTCACCCAGCTGCCTGATTGAGAGTTGGCTCAGTCTCTCAGCTTGAGGCACATCCTATCTCCCACTCATGCTATCTCTGCGCTTCAGTAAGGCAATACGGAGAGCGGCAACTGAGTCTGAGAAGACCGAGAACTGAGCAATCAGCAGCCATGTGATCTCTCAGTTCTTGGAGCAAATGTGGGGCAGCTGCAGCATCAGACCAATGCAGCAGCACAGAGGTGAGTTTAAATGTGTTTTTGATTCCCATGCCTCTCCTTTAAGCATTTATTTATCCCAAAATACAACCAAATGTATAGTGCTGTTACCCTTACCCTCAGGAAGTCTCCCCCCTCCAGTCCTATACTCACCTGTCCCTGATCCAGCGGCATATTGCTGACTAGATCGCAGAACAACTTGTCTACATCTTCCTGGCCATGCCTGCACACTGCACTTTCATTCATTCCTGTTTTAGGGAATATTTCTGTTGATCTGCCAGAAATTCAGTGAGCTCCTAAATTCCGGTTTGAACCCACAGTAGAGTGCCTCTGCTGCACTAAAATACCTGAAACCCTAATAAGGAACCTATCCTGTCCAGTTCCCTCTAATGAACTACAAAACACCTCCCACATCTATTCTAGAGATGAGTTGTTCTGGAGTGCAGAAGTGAGAACTCATACTGCTTGAGATTTCAGTGCAGCAAAAGAACTGTATTGTTAGCGGAAACAGGACGTTAGAAGCAAACTGGATTTCTAGCAGATTAACAGCAATTAAAGTGGAACTTTACCCACAACAAATGATAAAAAAAATAATGTTCTTTAGCAAGGAACATACATTTCACATTAATAATTATGCTACCAAAATTAGTGTGTGCTGTAAATTGCCTCCAGCATTGTTCCGGTTTCTTCTGGCTGGTGGCTGCCATTTTGCTGAAGCCCAGAGCCCATGAGCAGCAGCAAATCTTTAGGCTGTCAGCAGTTTGGAATCTACATTTCTGGAACAGTGCCTAAAAATAAAGAGAAACTGAGCATGTGCAGAGCAGGATGAGACAGGGTATTATTGGATTTTAAACAGTATAGGTACTTATTTTTAATGTTTTACATAGCTATACCCACAAAAGGGGCCAGCATGAAGTATTCTAGCAGGACTTCATTTTATAACTAAAGTTCCACTTTAATAAATGTCCTAACTTTCAGAGCTACCAGCTGACAATTTGCAGGGCTGATAAACTGCAGCTTGAAGGTGGTAATGTTCATCTGTTTGATACTGTAATTGTCAGATACAATCCCAGTATAAAAAAAAAATGATTTATTGAAAACAGAAAAAAAAAGTTTCTTCACAATTTGTTTTTGCATTTTTCAGCCTATAATAATAATGAAAAATTGAGCAGTTTTTATTAAAACAGCGTACCAAAACAACCTTTTAAAAAATATATCAAAATAATTTAGGCAAATTAGTCATTGTTCTAGTCAAGGCAACCGTTGCACACTAAATATAACCTTAGCATCCAAGCATCAATGAACTCTAGTCACAAAAGGGTTTAACACAAAGACATCTTATTCTTTTATGCAACTATGTTGGTTTAGCTATCCAATACAAAACCCAAAACTGACATTTAGAGATAGATGATGGCAAATAAACCATCTACAGATCAAAGTTTCTTTTATCAATTGGGAACATTGTTGGGGAGATCTATGCACATGGGTCCTGAGCTCCACCCACCTTCTAGAACTATAAATATAAGGCCTTGCTCCCACCACCCCTTCAAACCGCTTTACAATGAAGAATATGATGTGACTAGAGCTCTAGAAGGGGTACTTCAGCACTTACATTACTGGTGGACAAAAGAATACAGTGGTTGGTGTAACTCACTATTAGGTATACCTGTTCAATTGCTTGGTAATGCAAATTTCTAATCAGCTAATCACATAGCAGCAATTCAATGCATTTAGGCATATAAAAGTGGTGAAGTTGACTTGCTGAAGTTCAAACAGAGCATCAGAATGGAGACGAAAGGGGATTTAAGTGACTTTGAACATGGCATGGTTGTTGGTGCCAGACGGGCTGGTCTGAGTATTTCAAACACTGATTTACTGGGATTTTCACGCACAACCATCTCTAAAGTTTGCAGAGAATGGTCCGAAAAAGAGAAAATATCCAGAAAGCAGCGGTTGTGTGGATGAAAATGCCTTGTTGATGTCAGAAGAGAATGGGCAGACTGGTTGCTGTGACATTCAGATGGTAGGGTCAAAATTTGGTGTAAACAACATGAAAGCATGGATCCATCCTGCCTTGTATCAACGGTTCAGGCTGGAGGTGGTGATGTCATGGTGTGAGGGAGCTTTTCTTGGCACCAGCAACGTGTACCTAATAAAGTGGCCGGTGAGTGTATAATTGAGATTAGAGTTTTGAATGAACTGATCCATTAATATGCCAATCACATCAGTGGGTGTGTGGATGATTCCTGTAAAAGGAGCTACTAACTAGTAATAAGATGTAGCAGAGTCCCTGCCTCCAATGTAAACTGTAAGCAGTCCCTAGAGTTGTGTTCTCACCTTGGCACACTGCATGTGGTTACAGCCCTCATTTTTCTGGATGGGAGATTTGCAGTTGGCGCAGGGTTTGGAGTTTGTTAATAACCACAGGCAGTTGGCAGCATCCTCGAAAGCCTCACTCACGCCGACAACTGAAAATCATTACAGAACAGTCAGTGACCAATGTATACAATCATCAACTGCTACAGCGACTTACTTGTAAAGTATAAAAGATATGCTAGTGGTTTGGTATGTTTAACCCCTCCTGCACCCCTACGCAAAACCATCCTACGTCATATTCCTGGGATCATACATCTTGGATCAAGACAGAGCCATTTTAGCCTATTTTTAGGTCAGCGCAGCAAACAATAATTCCAAGAGTCTGATGGAAGAACTGTTCATGCTGCCGAAAAAATGAGATTTACTCATACGGCACTGGCAGTACAAAGGTACCAATCTCATTGGTTACTAAACAAACGGTTTAGATACTTGACATGACCTTAAGGCTACGTTCACACTAGCGCTGTGTGCAGGCGGCAGAGAGGCGTTTGGGAAGCATTTTTACCGCTTCCCAAACGCCTCTGGCAATTCTGCACATTACAGCACATGGTGCTATTCTAACGGGAGCATTTGCGTCGCGTCGCGGCAAAATGGACGCCTCTGGTCGAGTCAAGAGGCTTTGAAGCCTCCTAGTCTCGTCTATGGTACCGCTCCGCAAACACGGCAGCACGGTTGCGACACGGTTGCGGGGCGTTTGAGCCAAGTGTGAACGAGCCCTAAGGGTCATGTACACAGGACATTTGGAAAACACTACTGAACAATGGAAACTGACTGCTGGAAAACTGCATGAACTGACTGCTGGAAAACGTAGGTTAAAAAACATCTGTTTAGCCACGTTTGCGCTTAGAAGCGTTTTTTAAAGATAACCTCAGGAGACCTTCCCAAATGCCCAGAATGCACTGAAAAAAGAGTAACAAATTTACTATTTCAGACATTTTGAGAGAAATAGAGAGAGCAGAAGCAGAGAGAGCAGTATGTGTTGAGATGACCTGTCTTTTCTGGTTGTATTCACTAAGGATCCCATCATGAGCATAATGCCGCACGTTCTACCAATTTTTCCTTCACGCAAAACCTGGAACTGACTGCGCTGGTGTACCGGGTCCATTTGAATACATGGAAAACGCCTTGCATGCATTTCTGATGATGAAAAAAGGCTCTGGACAGCAATCTCCTAGATTGTAAGCTCGAAAGAGTAGGGCCCTCTTACCCCTTGTGTGCTGTTTGATGTTACTGTACTGTTTCATGTATTGTCCCCCCTCTATTGTACAGCGCTGAGCAAACCCTTTGGCGCTATATAAACTCGATAAATAAATAAATAAATAAATAATCTGGATATGGAACAGTTAAAAAATGCTTCTAAATGCAAACGCTTATAAACGCAGTTAACCGCGTTTACAAATGTTTGAAACGCTGATTAAAATCTACTCCTGAACGCAAGTTTGGTGCGTTAAAAAAAAACCCACTGTAAACTCAACTGCCTGTAAACGAAGATGTGTACATGGACACATAGGAAAATATTAGGGAGAGTTCAGGGGCGATGAAAAAATGCAGAAAAGCTCCTGAATGTGAGTTTATCAACTGCAGTGTACATGGAGCCCTAAAAAACAAAGTTGATCATTAGGATCTACATTGCTTATTCAGGTTTATAATGGTAAATTATAACTAAAGGCAAAACTTTTATACAGTTTTGGATAGAGCAGAGGGGGATTAGAACACGCCAGGCTTTTACTTCAGTCTGTGCCCCCGTTATGGAGATTCATCCTCTCTATTTTTCCTGTTTACCATTAACATTCAAAGTGAAAGAGAATCACAAATTTTGGGTTGTCCCCAAAACAGGAATAGAGGGGAAATCTTCCAATGGGGCACTCGATCGGATGACCCTGGTGACAACCAGGGATTGCCCCACACTACCTCTTTTGGCTATGGGACAGGAAGTGAATAGAAATCTCCCCAATGAGACACAGATGGCGAAAAAGAAAATTCTGACAGGGGTTATAATCCCCCTTAAGCCAGCCAAATGTGGAATGAATCTTGTCAGGTTCAGCAGGGACCGGCTGAGATTGGATCCATCTATAGGCAGGCTGGTTGTACTGAAGTCAATCCATCGATCATCTTCAGTACAACCAGCCTGCCATATATTTTGCATGCAATCACTGCTATAGCAGTGATTACTGTGATCTGCTGGCAGGGAAGGCTCCCTGCTGGTGGAACACAGGAGTGATGTGGGAGGGATTCCCCCATCAACACTGACTGTGTTGATAGGGAAATTGAGCAATTTTTTTTCTTTCCACCCCTGGTGGAAGGAAAGAAAATTGTATCATTTATGGCCCGCTTTACTCTATCCAAAATTAAAAAGTTTTGCTTTTAGTGCTTCGTTAAGTGACCTCTACAAAAACAATCTTTTGCAGGCTGTGATGTAAACAGACTGAACATACTCACCCAATCTGATTGCAATGTGGCATGCCTCAATGCCAAACTGATAACACAGGCCATACTTTCTGGTCATATTTCTAAAAGATCATGTCCTCAACACCTAGTTGACCACTGATCACCATTTTCATTGAGGCTCTCAATGGGGTTATATAGAATTTATTTGTGGACAATTTATTGAGTCTCCTGTGTCATGTAGGCAGTCTGGCGGCAGTCTCCAGCATGACATGCACAGCCTATTGATATCTGCAGCACGTGTGTGCAGGTGTGTGCATGACATGCACAGCCATTTGACAGTCTGCTGCACCATGTGCGAATGACAGTCTACTGTAACATGTGCGCAGTCTCCTGTAGCCATTTTTCAGCCTCCTGTCCAAAGTCTCTGACCATCTTCTATAGCAGCCATTATCAACTTGGGTTCCTCCAGAGGTTGTTAGGGGTTCCTTCAGTTGTGGCTGATTGACCTTTCATTTTATGGTGTATGCATAGTTCCGGGGGCAATGTCAATTGGTAGAGATAGTTGCATGAAACCAGCGATCTGTGTCTGTAGGTTGCATTCTGACCACCACTGAAAGGATTGCATTTTCCCACTGATCCCCAACATAAGGGACATTTTTTTCACCAAGGAATTGGTTTTAGCAAAGGTTGTCAGAGACCTGACAATTAGTTCAAGGGTTCCTCTGGGGTAAAAAGGTTGAGAAAGGCTGTTCTATAGATTGTGGAAAATAATGTGCTGCCCTTGGCAAGGTAAAGAACCAAAGTTGAGGCACCCTACACCTACTACCGTGTTTCCCCAAAAATAAGACAGTGTCTTATATTTTTTTTTGGCTCAAAAAAACACACTACCGTATTTGCCGGCGTATAAGACGACTGGGCGTATAAGACGACCCCCCTACTTTTCCTGCTAAAATGTAGTGTTTGGGCTATACTCGCCGTATAAGACTACCCCTCTTCCAATGCACACCAGTGGGAGGAATAGTGTCCCATCATTGATGTCAGTGGGAGGAATAGTGCCCCATCATTGGTGTCAGTGGGAGGAATAGTGCCCCATCATTGGTATCAGTGGGGGGAATAGGTGCCCCATCATTGGTATCAGTGGCAGGAATGGTGCCCCATCATTGGTATCAGTGGCAGGAATAGTGCCCCATCATTGGTATCAGTGGGGGGAATAGGTGCCCCATCATTGGTGTCAGTGGGAGGAATGGTGTCCCATCATTGGTGTCAGTGAGGGGTGGAATAGTGCCCCATCGTTGGTGTCAGTGGGGGGTGGAATAGTGCCCCATCGTTGGTGTCAGTGGGGGGGGGAATAGTGCCCCATCGTTGGTGTCAGTGGGGGGGGGAATAGTGCCCCATCGTTGGTGTCAGTGGGGGGGAGGAATAGTGCCCCATCGTTGGTGTCAGTGGGAGGAATAGTGCCCCATCGTTGGTATCAGTGGGAGGAATAGTGCCCCATCATTGGTATCAGTGACACCAATGATGGGGCACTATTCCTCCCACTGAGACTTGCTGACCCTGTTCTCGTATGGTGCTGCTGCAGCCAGCATATGTGGTTGCAGCAGCACCTCTACACAGAACACTTACCTGCTGCTCCGGCACTCAATTTTCGCGGGGCCGCTCGGCTCCGCCCCCTCGCCGGTGATTGGCCGCCTGTGTGCCTTTCCTGAGCTACAGTTCTGGCGGCCAATCACCGGTGAGGAGGCGGAGCCGAGCAGCCGCACGAACATCCAGTGGCCGAACTGAAGGAGACGCCGCGCTTCCTGGACCGGATCGTCGTGGGACTGGATCCAGGTAAGAGACATCAGCCCCTGCAAACCCCTGTACTTAATGCCGCAGCCCCCCCTAACATGTGTACCGGCGTATAAGACGACCCCCGACTTTTGAGAAGATTTTCAAGGGTCAAAAAGTCGTCTTATACGCCGGCAAATACGGTAGGTCTTATTTTCGGGGTAGGTCTTATTTTTTAAATGTCCAGGTGTGGGCAGGGGGTGCAGAGGTGAGCTGCAGGCAGTTGTGGATGAGGGTTACTATGGAGTGGGCCGGCTATGACAGTTGTGAGCTGCAGTCAGGTGTTGCAGGGGAGACTTGACAGGTGAGTTTCAGACAGGGTGCAGATATGAGCCACGCAGGGGTTAGTTGCAGATGTGGGATGCAGAGCTGAGCTGTGGCCGGAAGGTGCAGAGCTGAGCTGTGGCCGAGGGGTGCAGAGCTGAGCTGTGGCCGGGGGGTGCAGAGCTGAGCTGTGGCTGGGGGGGTGCAGAGCTGAGCTGTGGCTGGGGGGGTGCAAAGGTGGGTTGCAACTCAGCTTACCTCTGCACCCCCCCAGCCACAGCTCACCTATGCACCCTGTCTGCAACTCATCTGACTCAATTTACCTCTGCAACACCTGACTGCAGCTCACCTTTGCACATCCCCCCTTCCCCCTCCACTGCCCTCATATGGTTAGCTACCTTTGCAAAACACAACTGTCAGCAGCCGGCCCCTCTCTATAGTAACTCCCGTTTCGGGTCCTATCTTCCCACACAGTGCACCAAGCGCACTTACTCACCACTCCACCTCTTCCTCACTGGCCGGTGATCACCCCTGGGGCATCGGCTTCCATGCATTAGGCTGCAGGAGGAGATGCCCCGCCCCTAAACACACTGCACACTGCACCCGCAAATATCTGTTCCTTCCCTGTCCCACAGTGAGTACAGAGGTAGGGAGGTTCTGTGGGAGCGGATGGTGCTGTCACTTCAGCCGCGCTTCTGTGTTTATAAGAGACAGTAGATGTGGGTGTGCGCAGGGCCAGTGTCGGAGGTGGCGGAATGGCGTTCCGCCATGTTCCGGCTGAAAAAAAGCCCTCATCACAACTAGGTCTTATTTTCGGGGTAGGTCTTATTTTTGGGGAAACAGGGTAGGTTGAGCATCACTTCCACAGAGACTTTCTATTTGCTCATATAGTTTATTTTGATATTTGGAAATTAAAAATGCTTCACAGATGGGAGAAAGATAATTAACTGTAACACAGGAAATGGAAGCTATCACATCTAATGTATTACAGTTGGAATGTGCTGTATCTTCTTTTATAATGTACAGAGAGGACTGAGCTGAGACTTCCCTGTATGATACTTACGTTCCTCTGGCTTCATTTCCGAGACCTTCTGAAGCCAGTTTTTCCACGTTTGGCAGTCGCAGGGCTCATGGGCCTCTCCCAGACACTCCCTGCAACACACAAAGCCATTCATGTTTTGCCAGTTTACAAACAACTTCAGTCTAATCAAAAACATATCTTTACTCTGGAAGCAAGCACAGGAGAAAGTTCAAACATTGACAGTCATCAACTTGAAGGAGAAAACCTGGTGAAGTACCTCTTCTATCTGAGCCAGCAGCTCAGTAACACAAACGAAAAAGCTTTAACAATCCACCTGCTGAATGTGGCCAGAATTTGTGTTCCCATCCTGTAGAAACTCCACTCATAGCCTTCACCAGGGAGCACGTGGCTGGGTGACAAAGCAAGATCACAACTGGGATTTGTCATCCAATAACAAAAAGGGCCCAAAAAGGGACTTTCAGGTTAGATATTTTAAGAAAAGCTACATATTTCAAATAATAATGCTTATATGAGATCTTTGTGGTTGGGATTATATTTACCTTTAAAGCCACAGTGACCATAAGTGTTATTTCTTTTACAGTACAGAAAGCAGAAGGGATTTAGTAGTGTCCTCTGCCCACCACCAGCCTGTTGACTGGAGAGTGATGGAGCAGCAGGAGACTGATGAGCTCATCTTTCTGCTCATTCTCCGTTTATAAGCATGCGCTAATTGCTGATGTATACTGGACTGCATAAAAGCTGAAAGGTAAAAATTAGGTATTTAAAAAATATATAAATTCAGTGACTTAATAATGAATACCTAGCTGCATTAAAAGTGATTGTACAGCTTTTTTTTTTAATAAAATAACAAACATTCTACTTACCTGATCTGTGCAATGGTTTAGCAGAGAGTAGTTCTGAGCCTCCACTTCTGGGGTCCCCCGCTGGCGCTTCTGGCTCCCCCCCCCCTCATGCTGAGTGCCCCCATAGAAAGCCGCTTTCTGTGGGGTCACTTGACTGACAGCAGTGGGAACCAATGGCTTCTGCTGCTATCAATCTTTCATGTGAGGAGGGAGGAAGTCGCTGATCTCATGCACAGTGCTGGTTCGAGATGTAATTATAAGGGAGGGGATTCTGTGACAGAAAGATTAGAGGAACTGAATTTATTCTCTCTTGAGAAGAGAAGATTAAGGGGGGATATGATCACCATGTATAATACATAAGGGGGATATGATCTCCATTTATAAATACATAAGGGGGATATGATCTCCATGTATAATACATAAGGGGGATATGATCTCCATGTATAATACATAAGGGGGATATGATCTCCATGTATAATACATAAGGGGGATATGATCTCCATGTATAATACATAAGGGGGGATATGGTCTCCATGTATAATACATAAGGGGGATATGATCTCCATGTATAATACATAAGGGGGATATGATCTCCATGTATAAATACATCAGTGCAGAGTTATTTACCTTAAGGTCATCACAGAAGACAAGGGGGCACTCTTTACGTCTGGAGGAAAAGAGATTTAACCTCCAAATATGGAAAGGTTTCTTCACAGTAAGAGCTGTGAAAATGTGGAATAGACTCCCTCAAGAGTTGGTTCTGGCCAGCTCAGTGGATTGCTTTAAAAAAAGGCCTGGATTCTTTCTGAGATACTCAGAATATAACTGGATACTAACATTTATAGGTAAAGTTGATCCAGGGAATATCCGATTGCCTCTCAGGGGATCAGGAAAGACTTTTTTCCCTGCAGGAGCAAATTGGATCATGCTTTGCTGGGTTTTTTGCCTTCCTCTGGTTCAACGTTTTTTTTTGTTTTTTTTTTAAATGGTTGAACTGGATGGACTTTTTCCTTTTTTCAGCCAGACTAACTATGTAACTATGTAGGAAGGTTTTTACCTTTAGACTTTAGAACCATTTTAATTTGTGCCTTTTCTTTTTCCCTGGAGTTTGTGAACTTTTTCAGCCAGGCCTTTTGAATGCTTATTTTTTTGTTTCTCATCTTTGCCAAACGAGAGTTTATAATAGTTAAAAAGTACTGCAAACTCAAGCCAAGTGTTTTGCTCGCCGTTGCAGCGTGGTCCCATTAACTTGAATGGCTGAGTTTGACAGCTGGTACTTCCTATCAACTCGGCATGCAAAGCATTGCGGCCAGAACATGTGAAAAGCCTCTTTTGGCTGTATTCAACACCTTAGGTGGGAGGCCAGGGGGAGTGTTAAAACTGCAATTCAGTTGCCTGTTATTACTACCACCCCCACTGCCCACCTCCCCGGCACCTGTATGAAAGAGAACTAAGAAAAGGGTGTTCAAGCACTCCAAAACATTGAATTGTTTGGACCCACTTCTTGCCTGACTTTAGAAAGATATATATATATATAAAAAAAAGGGGTACACCAATAGCTTTACCTGCGTGGGTTTCCTCTGGGCAATGGAGTAGCTTTTAGAAGGATCCCACAATTATGGTATATATAAAGTTACATTGGTCCAAGCTGGATGGGAAAAATGCCATAACTGGGGCAGCACAATGGATAAATGGTTAGCATTTCCGCCTGGCAGTACTAGGGTTGTTGGTTCGAACCCCACCTGCCTGGAGTTTACATGTTCTCCCTGTGCCTGCGTGGGTTTCCTCCGGGTACTCTGGTTTCCTTCCACACTCCAAAGACATGCTGGTAGGTTAACTGGATCCTGTCTAAATTGTCCCTAGTATGTGTATGTATGAATGGGAGTTAGGGACCTCAGATTGTACACCCCTTGAGGGTTAGGGACTGATGTGAATGTACAATATATATATATATATGTAAAGTGCTATGTAAACTGATGGCGCTATATAAGTACCTGTAATAAATACATTAAACTGCTTTTGTATATTAAAATTCTGGAGATATTGAGCTATATTGTTACATACTGCAATTGCTATGTGATGTTCACAGTTGAGAACTCTCAGGAATGCTTTTTTGGCTGCAATATAAAAGTTGCATGATTGAACTGATGGGCGTTCTTGTTCTCCATTATAATTATCTTTCCACAACACTAACGTGACATTAACCAGATTCCAGTTTCAGACGCGGTTTCATCCTCGTCCTGCTTTAGCCTTGGCTATCCCGGCAATGAATAATTCACAGTGTTTGTGTTACCAGATACACGGCAGGTCTTTTAAGGACTGACAAACACTGGGTTACATTCCTTCACTGCTGGAGCACAAAGCCCTAATATTTTAGACTCGACTTATCAGTACATCATTATTATGAAACCAGTTTGGACACCTATGGTTTCTTCCATCGTGACTTTGCCCTAAGCATCCTCAGAAGTCCACAGTGAAAGGCACCTTAGCATACAAGTTTCTGGTTACAGGCCACGAGAGGCTATGAATGCCTTTCCTTCGCAGTGCCCTGTGTCATGTCTACCATTACAGCGTCTTTATAAATGATGTACAATCTAACAAGAGGACAGCAAGCAAGACACAGGCTTCCCGCAGGTAGCAAGACACGGGCCACAATAGCCGGGCTTCGTCTCACGCCGAGTTATGTAATACAGAGGACAATGCTTACCCTTTACCGCCGTGAGCCAACAGTGACTCATGCGTTCATATAGAGAAACAGAACAAAATGAAATCAGACTAACCTGACCTATACACACACTGGAACAATAAGATGAGAAGGAAAAAATAAAGTGCAGCAAGGATGGATTAAGAATTAGTAAGAATTATTTAAAGCAGACTTAAAAAGTGTTACTAAACCCACATCAGTAAAATCAGTCTGTATATGCAGTAGAGCATGCTGGTTATACTCACTGTGGAACCTAAGGGGTTAATCCTCTGCATTGTGTAAAAAGACTGTTTGAGTCTGTCTTCTCTGATCCTCCCCTTCTTCTACTGTCCCCAATCAATCTTCTGATAGTAAAGAGTTCTAGAAGTCACTCTGCACAAGCTCAGTTTACTGTGTATTGCTGGATGTTTTTTTTTTTCTTTGGGAGAGTGCATGTGATCAGCACAGGGCCAATCAGCGCTGTCGATACAGAGGTCAGGGGTTACGCAGCCTCATAGGACAGTCAGAGCAAAGAAAAAAACTCCTCCTACAAGCTTTAACCAGTGCTCTGCTGGACACTGATAGACTTCTCTAACTGCTGATGAGAAAAGGTATTTAGCAGTCTGTATTTACTAAAATAATTGTGGGCAGCACAGTGGCTAAATGGTTAGCACTTCCACCTGGCAGTACTATGGTCGTTGGTTCGAATCCCAGCCATGGCACCTCCTGCCTGGAGTTTGCATGTTCTCCCTGTGCCTGCGTGGGTTTCCTCTGGGTACTCCGGTTACCTCCCACACTCCAAAGACATGCTGGTAGGCTAATTGGATCCTGTCTAAATTGGCCCTTGTATATGAATGTGAGTTAGGGACCTTAGATTGTACGCCTTGAGGGTTATGGACTGATGTGAATGTACAATATATATGTAAAGCGCTGCGTAAATTGACAACGCTATATAAGTACCAGAAATAAATAAATAATTGCAATTCCATGTTCTGTGTACTGTGATAGACCAGATATAGTGAATGCAGGGTCCGGGGAGACCAGATATAGTGAATGCAGGGTCCGGGGAGACCAGATATAGTGAATGCGGGGTCCGGGGAGACCAGATATAGTGAATGCGGGGTCCGGGGAGACCAGATATAGTGAATGCGGGGTCCGGGGAGACCAGATATAGTGAATGCGGGGTCCGGGGAGACCAGATATAGTGAATGCGGGGTCCGGGGAGACCAGATATAGTGAATGCAGGGTCCGGGGAGACCAGATATAGTGAATGCAGGGTCCGGGGAGACCAGATATAGTGAATGCAGGTTCCTGGGTATAGCAACACTTTAAATGCATATTCTACTTTTTGTACAAACATTACAAAATACACTCATATTGGAAAAAAAAGTGCACAAGTGCATTTATTAATTTTTTGCACTGGAGCCTGGAAAGCACTGCAACCATTACCAGTTAATCACTGGTGCAATGCACAGGCTCCTGCAGACTATTCCTTCAGCCCTGGGTCCGTATGGCGATACAGACCTATGGAGATGGAGGAACTAAGAGTGTGGTGACATTGCTGTGATTGTGTTCCATTGAGAATAAGTCCTCCTGCTGTGTTGGCAGATGGGACTTTTACACTGCTTTCACACTGCTTCGTGCAAAAAAACAGTAAAAACGCATATATGTTTTTGCTGCATTTTAAGAGTGTTTTGCACCTGTGAAAAAAAGGACATGTGGCTTAAGGGGGGCTTTTTGTGTCTTTTTTTTACTACACCAAAAATGCAGCAAGCAGGATTTTACAAAATTCAGCAGACCCGGAGCTGATCAGTGTGAAGAGTTCCATAGGATTTCATGGTCATGCATTTATCTTTTGCTTTTTTAATTGAAAAATTGAAGAAAAACGGATTTGTGTGAAAGCGGCCTTAGTCTTTCCAGTCACAGATCCTGTGAATGGATGACTAGGTTGACGCACAGAAACACCGAATAAAAAAAATACAAGGGATACTGCAGGAAACAAAAACTCCAGGATTCAGGTATGAGAGGGGCTGGTTTGAAAGTGGGGGGGCTGGGGAACACCATCATGTTCCATGCTACACTCTAAATATTGGTGTAACAAGAAACACGGCATGAAAGGTAGAATAAGCCTTTAAACGCAAACTCTTGATCTACTTTTCACAAGAAAGATTTTAGGGTGGGGGGTGACAGCATGGAGCTGCACCATTGTCCATAATAGACTGTGGACTAGGACTACCTACTGCGTAGTTTTATTCTCACTACAGTAGTAGTATAGTACAGATGGATAAAACACTGCTTGCTTTTTATGTCAATAGTGAAGGTTTTGCTGCTTTTCTTGGGAGCGACCTAAAAAAAGTCAGACATCCAGAAATTCGCCTTAAAAGTGGACCCTCGCCTTTTTTTCCCCTAAATATTGCTCTCCTGTGCCTCCTCCCCCTATAACAGAATTGCAAAAGAAAAAAAGGGTTAATGTAAATATTTCTCTCTTTATAATTAGGTCTGTCATGCTTGCCTAGGCAAGTACGACATACCAGGATTCTGCTCATGCACAGGAATACCACAGGTCACTCTGAGATTGGCTTTTTTGTTTCTGTGCATAGGGCATGGTCATGCCTCCTGAGACTTCTAAGTTGCTCATCCCAGGAGGCAAATCAGGGTATCTCGCACATGCCCAGAAACAATGTGGGATGTCTGCCAGTTTACTAGCAGGGGTCAGCGGCATGACTGCCCATGTGCAAGGGGTCCAACGCATGTGTAGACACGAAGTAGGGCTCTGCCAGGTCCAGTAGACCTGGTAGAGCACCCTGCAGTGTGCCTGCACATGTGCTGGAGATTAATTCTAGTTGCTGGTGCTGGAGAGAAGCAGTGTAGGAAGAACATTCCCTACAAGCAAGACATAACTATACTCCATGGACTAGTATGGGTTTTTTTTTACTTTTATACAGGAACAATTTTTAAGATTTAATTTTTCTAAGGGTGGAGTTCCTCTTTAAAATATCACCAAAATTAAAGTGTTACTAAACCCAGTACGCTGCATTCACTAGATCTCCCACAGTACACAGAACATGAAAATGCAATTATTTTAGTAAATATAAACTGCTAAATCTCATCAGCAGTGTATAACTGTCTTGCAACTTCTATCAGTGTCCAGCTGAGCACTGGTTAAAGCTTGTGGGAGGAGTTTTCTTTCTGCTCTAGGAGGATGCAAAACCCCTGACCTCTGTTTGACCAGTGCTGATTGGCCCTGTGCTGATCACATGCACTCTCCCAAGAAAAAAAAAAACCCTCTCTAGCAATACACACCAAAATGAGCATGTGCAAATGCCTACAGTTCAGTCTGTCTTATCAGGAGATAAAAGGTGGTCGCTTGAAAAAGGGGAGGAACAAAGAAAAAAGGATCAAACTGCCTTTTTACACAATGCAGAGGAATAACCCCTTAGGTTCCACAGTGAGTATAACAAGCATGCTTTACTGCATATACAGACTGATTTTACTGTTGTGGGCTTAGTAACACTTTAAGTGCCAAGTACATTAAAATGAACTAACCAGCAGAACAGGTGCCCTTTCCCACAGTCCACGGCTGGAGCTCGTAACAAAGGGAAAGTCAGGATGTCGGACCCAGATGTATTGGTTCCTTGCTTCTTTAAGCGCACAGCCCGCTCACAGGCTGGTGTTGGACACCATCGAATCGCAGTATTATTTTCAACAAATGCCTGATGGTATGAAAAACAATGGGATAAAAATGACATCATTTATTGCAATTATTTTCAAAATAAATTCTATATATACAAACAAATGTGTGCTGTTCTGGGTACATGATTGTAATGGTGAAAGCATTCCATTATTGGAGGAAAAACACATAGGAATCAGCATGGTGGCAAAGGAGTTCCCTGTTCAGGCACATACATGTAAGTATATCTAAATCCCAATTTTTTCATTTTGAATTCAATAGAAGCGGGTTAAAACTGCTGTTAAGTTTTGGCATTTTTTTCCATCTGTGTCATTATTATTATACAGTATTTATAAAGCGCCGATAGTTCGCTCAGCGCTGTACATTACAGAGGGGGACAGAACATGTGAGAGAACAATAACAATACAATGCAAAACATGAGGTGATTGAGTGTCATGGGGGAGATTTCTCTTCACTTCCTGTCCACTGCACTTAAAGAATATATAAACCCAACATTTCAAATTCCTGATATGTGCCTGCTGTACCATGTACTTGCATAAAAAAAGTATCCTGTTCGCTTTGTATTTCTTCCTTTGTGTGAAATCCCTGGTGTTCCTGCCAGTCCCTCTGCACAGTTAGGCATGAGAGCACAGCATGGTCAGTTCTTTGGCTGTGCTAGGAACTCAGCCTGCTCTCCTCTATTGATCAGACTTGTCCAGACACCCCCCCTGCACAGCCATTCACTGGGAAGATCAGTGCACTGCTGTTTCTCCTCTATCAGCTCTCTGAGCTCCTTGTGCAGCGGAGAACAGAGGGTATGCGATCACTTCTAAAAAAGAAAAAAAATGGTATTTATGGTTTTTTTTTAATGTATACACAATTATTTTGTATTTTAAACTGAATGGGTTGTGTTACTAGGTGAGGGTTTACATATACTTTAACCAGAAGTAAGAGGATATCTTTCCAATATAAGAGAACTCCCAAAGTATGCAGATTTCACTGGAATTAGGGTCCCTATTGGAAGATTTTCTTTTCATGCTTTTTTGGTGGCAACTCAAAGTTTTGCCTTTATTAATACTTTAATGCATAGAGAACAGAGCTGTGCACCCGGTATATGATGCACAGCGCATGCAAGGCCAGAGAATACCAGGTACAGAGGGTAAAGTGTACACAGCACATTTTCTTACCTAAAGGCAAGCCTAAGACTGCCAGGTGGGCTACATTACTAAATGTGCAGTTAAGAGTTTAAAGTGGAACTTCACTCTTTCAATCAACAATGACTATTCTGAATCCTTATACTGCTAATTAGTAAATACGGTAGATACAAAAGTAGATCATATTTACTTATTTTAAACTTTTTTTTTTAATTTCTTCAGTTACTTCCTGGTTTCCATGCCTAGGCAAATGATGTCATACATCATAGGAGTCTTCAGGAGGGGAGGAAGGGTTCTCAGCTCAGCCTGTGCCTGAGGGCAGATGGATTCCAGGAAGCACATGATACATGAATCATCTGCCCTTACTCAAGATGGCCACTGCCAGAAATGCTAGAGGGTGTTTTTCAAAATGATTTCTCAGCAAAAATAAAGCATGGAGACATGGATAGATGGGGAAGTTTGCTTTGAATATTAAAAATGAAATCAATAGCATTTTTGGTTTGCGGTGCTCAGATGCAGTGAAGTTCCACTTTGAAGAAAGCCGGTGTATACAGAGTACATCTAGTGTGGGCCACCTAACCCTAAAGCTGAACTCTGGAATAAGCAAATATTGAGTAAATACAAAATCCATGTGTATTCATTCTTGAATCTCGACGTGCTTTCTGTATTTCTTCAGGTCTGTGAAATAATCCAGTGTGAAACATTGCCTCTGTGCAGGAGCTTCCTGTAATAAAGACCAGTCACTGCTGCTCTCTCTCCTTGTGCAGGGGGACTGGTCTTGTCTCCACCCCCTCTATTTTTCTGCAAGCAGCCTGTAGTGGGTGGAGCTTGCTGGAACCCTCCCACAGCTTTGCATAGACTATGCATAGCCTGACACTGATGTAGGCAATATCTGGGTTTCTAGTGCATTCAAAGTGGATTTACACCATTTGTGGCTAGTGAGGAAATTATTTAAATGAACATTTTTTAAGCTTGGAGCTCAGCTTTAAGGACCCTTGACATGGATACCAGTGCCCCCAGCTGTGCAATCCTTAGTCTTTAACTAAAATGCTATTGGATATCTTTTACATTTATGATGGGTATTAATTTCAATTGTAACAACTAACGTACTTTATGATGCAGATGTACCCCTGTGTACCAGTGTATTTCAGTATCAGTGCATGTCATATACAGTACAGACCATGCAATGGAGCAGGATTAGTACGCAACGCACATTATGGTGTACATAGTTAGGTGTCCTTTTATGAAACAGAGATCAGCGGTGATCCTGAGGATCGTTGCTGATCTCTGATCATTAGTGTTTTAGAAAACAGAAATGATCAGCGGAGAACATGTTCTCCGCTGATCATCTCAGCACACAGATGGCCAGTGTATGAAGGAGCGATGTCAGCCCTTCACTGGCGGTCTGTATTCTCCCTCCAGATTCTCCAGCCCAGAGGTGGAGAATCGGGGGAACCGCAAAAGAAGCAGAGGTAATTTACAGCTGCTTAGTAAACCGTGTTTGACTGATCTCTTACTGTAATCTCCCGAGATTGTAGTAACAGCAGCCGTTTTTCAGCGTTCAAAGCGTTTGTAGATCGCTTCTCCCTGCATTCGGAGAAGTGATCTACACCGCTTCATAAAAAGGCATTCAGAGAACTGTCTCCTCTGAGAATGCCGGAGAACTGAGCAGCGGTCATTTACCGCTGCATGATAAAAGGACACCTTAATCACTGCAGATTGCATAATATCAAGCAGAGTGTATACAGCTAAGCATTGAGGAATATAAAATGTAAAACAAAGTATACACCCGAGCACTGCCAAGTATAAAGCATAAATAATGTACACAGTGCTATATATATACAGGTATGATACAACGGGGTTGATTTACTAAAGGCAAATAGACGAAGCACTTTGCAATTGCAGGTACTCCAGATCTTAGAAAAAAAAGGGGAAGATCTGCTAACTTTAATCATCCAATCACGTGCAAGCAAAAATGCTAGATTTTTTAAATTAATTGCATGTGATTGGGTATTCTTTGCAAAGTGAAGCCTTACCACATTTATTTACCTCTGGAGCAACTGTGCTTTCAAAAGGTAGTCTATTTGCCTTTAGTAAATCAACCCCAATGTATAGAGTTCTTTAGAGCGGAGTGTGTAAAGTGCTGCACAATGTTAAAAAGTATGTTGCATATGAGGTATAGCACAGTGTATGAAGCAAAGCAGTAAGAACAGGGGCTTAGTGTTAAGCACTTCTGCTTGCTGCGCTGGGGTCCTTACTTTAAATCCTGGTCAGGACACTATTTGCATTGAGTTTGCATGGACTCTATGTGCTTGTGTAGATTTGTTTTAGGGACTCTGGTTCCCTCCCACACTCCAAAGACGTGCTGGTAGGTTAATTGGCTGTTATTCAAACAAGCCCTAGTATATGTGTGTTTGTATGTGAGATAGGAACCTTAGACTGTAAGCTCCTTGAGGGCAAGGACTGATGTCAAGGTGCTTTTGTAGCACTGCATAACCTGTCACTGTTACATAAATGCCAGCAATAGATATACAGCTGACCAATGTGGAGTATAAAGCCTACAGCATCCTGTTCTCAGCTGAGCACTGTGGTGTATACTACATACAGCACAGCATATAAAGTGGACCAGTCTGACAAATGAATATACAGTTGTGTTCAAAATAATAGCAGTCAGACATCACAAACCTGATCAATCACTGTTTTTGGTAGAAATGATATTTCTACATGGCAAATAATTTACTAGCAGGTGGAGTAGAGTAATAGAAATCCAACAGACCCAACAATCATGACATGCATGCTGCTGATTCTGTGTAATTGAATCACTAATTGAAAGGGGCATGTTCAAAATAATAGCAGTGTGGAGTTCTATTAGTGAGGTCATTCATTCTTTGAAAAACAGGTGGCAATTATTGCCCTTATTGTTGGGCAATAATGGCCCAACAATAAGGGCAATAAGTTGGTTGACTCCATGCAACACAGATGTACAGCAGTTCTCAGAAACAGTGCGACTACAACTAAATATTCATTAAGTGATTCAAAGGAAAGCAAAATCTTCAAACATTTTTCAGTTTATATAGTGAATGTTTGAGTTTGTAAAGAAGAATACAAACACTGCTATTTTTTTGAACAGTCTAATATTCACTTTTCTTCAATTTTTTAGAGGACACCACAAATTTGATATATTTTTCTTCATGTTTTGATTTGGAACAGAATGTGTAGTGTTCCCAATGCATTTGTGTGTATGGAAATAAAAGCTATTAGAAGGATTTTGAGCTTTATTCACTTTTTTCAACACACTGCTATTATTTTGAACACAACTGTACAGTATAATGTAAAACAAACAAAAGAAAAAAAAAAAAAGCTAAAAGTGGGTAAAGCTGGTATCTTGGCTGAAGAGATCTCTTTGCAATGAGCAGAACGCAGCAGGTGGGTTTATCAGGTGTGGATGGGCAGACCCTTTCATGCCCACCTTAATATCAAACTGAAGGTATCTCTTGTCCATCTCCTTGGACACCACACTCTCTATGACCTCCACGGGAACCAGCTGGAAACAGTCATAGGCTGGGCAGAAGATGTTATGAGCTTCTCCTTCCTGAATTTTAAGGTTTAAAAACCTAAAAGAAAAAAAAAAAAGAAGTAAACATGTTAAACGGCTGGAGTTGCACTTTGAAGGATCACAGTTGAATAATATGCAAAACTATAACCTACTAAAAACGGTTCTAACAGCTGATGGTAGCATCTACAGCAGCCCATAGGTGATGCAATTTTCTTTCCTTGCACCTTGGGAAATTGCTTGATTCTCCCATCAACATAGTCACAGTGTTGATGGGGGGGGGGATTGTGCTCTGCCGGTGGGGAGCTTTCATGGCCAGAAAAACACAATGATTACTGCTAACGGCTCTAGAGGCTGTCAGTAATCGCATGTAAAAATTCTGACAGGCTGCTTGTACTTACTTAGATTGATGGATTGGCTTGGGTACAACCAGCTCGCCCACAGATGGATCAAATCTCGGCCAGTCCCTGCTGAACTGGCCAATATTTGATCAATCTATGGCTGGCTAAAGACTGGGAAACTTCGTAGACCTTTCAGTACTAAAACTAGGAAATTAACATTGGGGTTTCTGGGACCACGGTTGTTAAAGCAGACCTTCATTCATGTATCCATCCCATCCCCTGTCACTCTTCCGTGCCACCATGCTGCAAAGTCCGGTGCATGCATAGATGCACTACTGATTCCTGCCAGGTATTTGGGACCTGGCATGGACTGGTGGCACAGCATGTGTGCAAACATCGCCAGTTGCTGGTTAACCACTTGCTGACCCACTGCAGTACATTGACTGTGGCAGGTCCGCTCCTACAGGCACAAAATGTCCCCTGTAGGTCACAGCTTCCTTCCGGATCTGCTCGTGCATGCGCACGCAGACCCGGGAGGACTGTGCCGTCATTCACTGCAGCACAAGCCAATCGGTGGGTGCCGGCCAATGGTTTATGGCTGGAACCAGCAACTTGTCTCAAGGAATGACAGGGAGCGCTTTGTGTTGGTAAACACCACAGATCTCTCTTCAGACAGCAGAGATGTGATGTTTATTTTCTCCCTGAAAAGCGGGGAGTTAAAAAAACTGGCACATCATTGCTTAGTAAACCACCACACAGTACAAACACTAAACAATATTCGGCACACATTTAGCCCCTTGATATCACCCTAGATGGTAGCCCCTCCCCAGCCATTAGTACAGTGATCGTGTATACACACACACACACACACATATATATATATATATATATATATATATATATATATTTTTTTTTTAACCTAAGGCATGTAGCAGAATACATTTTGGCCTAAATTTATGAAGAAAGTTCATTTTTTTTTTATTTTGGGTATTTTTTCATTTATATTGCAAAAAAATAAAAAACCCAGTGGTGATCAAATACCACCAAAAGAAAGCTCTATTTGTGTGAAAAAAAAAACAATATAAATTTAATCTGCATACAGCATTGCATGACTGTGCAATTACCAGTTAAGTTAGCACACAGTGCCGATAAGCAAAAAATGGCCTGGTAATGAAGTGGGGAAAAATCTTCCGGAGCTCAAGTGGCTAAAGGGCACTAGTTGCCTGTGGCCACAGCATACTGCCAACTAGGACAGCTGCGACGTAGCAATCCCAGGAAGAAGCAGGGCCCAGCCTAGGCCGAAAAGCAGGCAGAGCAGCACAAAACACCCAAAGGTATAACTCATTATTCTTTTTTTCACATTTTTTTTGTAAGATAGATAGGGAGGATCAAAAAGAAAAAAATGTCGCTGGAAGGTGTTAGATTCCACTTTAAGGTATAAATAATCCAATATTTGTTTTGTTTTAATTCTTTTTTTGGACAGAGTAGGAAACGATTAGAGCGCCTATCAGGTTCTTATTGAACATAGGAATGAAACCCCTGCACTACCCTCTGATGAAGTCACGTGGGCGTGATGTAACGTGTAAGGGGCTTGGCCCTGGGCAGACATGAATAGTGAGTTCAGCTGACATCAAGTGAAGCCTGCATCTGATGATTTTTTGGCATTTTATTAATTTACTACATGTGAGTGTACTACTGCTTCTTAATACATTTTTATATTTGGACATACTGCACCACGAGAGTGTCCTTTGTTCCCTATTAAGGATAGGAATGTGTGACCTCCATCACCCTTAAAGGGACCGATCCCTGGCTCTGGTTTGACAATCTGTTGAAAGCTCAAAGGTGTTTGATTACTATCACATGGCTGTGGATTGAAAAAATGAAGAATTCTTTAGTCTATTTGATATCATAAAGCGCATTTCCATGTGCACTGAGGTGAGCGTTCTGTGATCACTGAGGTGGCACTATATGTTATGTGCACTGTTTCACTTGATGGTGTTTGGGATATCAGCACAAGAAGAAAACACATGAATTAAGGAAGAATCTTTATTACAAATTGATTGCTTTTACATACAGTGGGGATCGAAAGTTTGGGCACCCCAGCTAAAAATTTGTATTAATGTGCATAAAGAAGCCAAGGAAAGATGGAAAAATCTCCAAAAGGCATCAAATTACAGATTAGACATTCTTATAATATGTCAACAAAAGTTAGATTTTATTTCCATCATTTACACTTTCAAAATAACAGAAAACAAAAAAATGGCGTTTGCAAAAGTTTGGGCACCCTGCAGAGTTAATATCTTGTACTGCCCCCTTTGGCAAGTATCACAGCTTGTAAACACTTTTTGTAGCCAGCCAAGAGTCTTTCAATTCTTGTTTGAGGTATCTTTGCCCATTCTTCCTTACAAAAGTCTTCCAGTTCTTTGAGATTTCTGGGCTGTCTGTCACGCACTGCTCTTTTAAGGTCTATCCATAGATTTTCAATTATGTTGAGGTCAGGAGATTGTGAAGGCCATGGCAAAACCTTCAGTTTACGCCTCTTGATGTAATCCCCCGTGGATTTCGAGGTGTGTTTAGGATCATTATCCATTTGTAGAAGCCATCCTCTCTTTAACTTCAGCTTTTTCACAGATGGCATCAAGTTACCATCCAAAATTTGATGAAATTTTATTGAATCTATTTTTCCTTCTACTCGTGAGATGTTCCCTGTGCCACTGGCTGCAACACAACCCCAAAGCATGATTGATCCAACCCCATGCTTAACAGTTGGACAGAGGTTCTTTTCATTAAATTCTGTGCCCCTTCTTCTCCAAACGTACCTTTGCTCATTCCGGCCAAAAAGGTCAATTTTAACCTCATCGGTCCACAGAACTTGTTTCCAAAATGCATCAGGCTTGTCTATATGTTCATTTGCAAAGTTCAAACGATGATTTTTGTGGTGAGGACGTAGAAGAGGTTTTCTTCTGATGACTCTTCCATGAAGACCATATTTGTACAAGTATCTCTTTATAGTGGAATAGTGTACCACAACTCCAGTGTCTGCCAGATCTTTCTGGAGGGATCGTGCAGTCAAACGTGGGTTTTGAATTGTTTTTCTCACAATCTTGCGAGCTGTTCTGTCTGATATTTTTCTTGGTCTTCCAGATCTTGCTTTAACTTCCACTGTTCCTGATGACTGCCATTTCTTAATTACATTCCGAACAGAGGATATTGACATCTGAAAACGCTTTGCTATCTTCTTATAGCCTTCTCCAGCTTTGTGAGCGTCAACTATTTTCAGTTTCAGTTTTCTAGACAACTGCTTAGAAGAACCCATGGTGCTGATTGTTGGGGCAAGGTCAGATGAGTCTGGGCATTTAAAACCTTTGAGACTGACATAACCTGGTCTTCCCAGGCGATGATTGAGAACAATCCATGACACTGGCAGGTCTCAGCTTTGCAAAGGGGCAGTGCATGCTATAAATTCTGCAGGGTGCCCAAACTTTTGCAGACGCCATTTTTTTGTTTTCTGTTATTTTGAAAGTGTAAATGATGGAAATAAAATCTAACTTTTGTTGACATATTATAAGAATGTCTAATCTGTAATTTGATGCCTTTTGGAGATTTTTCCATTTTTCCTTGGCTTCTTTATGCACATTAATACAAATTTTTAGCTGGGGTGCCCAAACTTTCGATCCCCACTGTATATGGACTCATCATGGACGTTTTATTCAGCTATGTCACTCTTATTTTTTGTAGCTATTATTTAGCAGAGCTACATCACTTATTTATTTTTAATTTATCAGGTTTTTATTGCCGTCTATATAGTTCTTGTCAGAATGGGAAAAAATTATGGGAAATTCAAAATGTTATAGTTATCACCAGAACAAGAGGAGAAGGTTATTCCTCCAATCAGGGATCTTGTTTCGGTGAGAACTGTAAGTTGAGAATTCCCTTTTGAAGAGATTACCTCTCACTTCTGGTTGTGTCTACAGGACAGGACAAGAAGAAAAATCTGTATTCTTTATTAAAACTCATGTCAGCTTACTTAGCTGTATTTAGTTAAAATCATGTCACGTTTAGGAGATATTTACTGTACCTACAGGTAATCCTTATTATAGGCTTACCTGTAGCTACAAGTGAAAAAAGCGACTTTACTACCACTTTAATACTGCATTTAAAACTGCCACACAAGCCATTTTGTAATTTGATGTTATTAAAAATTACCTTTCTATTTCAATCTGCAGCTGTTGTAAAAACATGATGTAATATGGCAACCTGGGGGTTCTCTACACCACGGTGGTGTGCAGAAAGCCCCCAGAAATGTCATTTCCTGCTTTTGTGATTGGCTGAATGATTTTATCAGAAATCTGTACTAAGACATAAGTTCACTTTTAGTCTTCCCCTGCAAAATCAATTTCATTTTTTTTTATAATCCCAAATGCTTGCCTAGTAATGGAATGACAACACTGCAACATTATAACACTGAGATCTGCTTGAGGAATTAGAGGGCAGACCCTCCCATTCAGGAGTCAGTCTGGAAAGGACACAGTAAAACAAACAACTATCCTCAGAAAAAAATAGGAATCTGCAACAAAAGTTTGATAAATCTTTGCAATGCAGATAGATCCACATAGAAGGGATTTTTTTCCAACAAAAGTGGAATTGCACTTTAAACTTAAAGGTATTCAGTGCCACAGTTATTCATGTTAAAGTGGAATTTCATTGCATCTGCGCACCACAAACAAAATTTTTTATTTATTTCATTGTTAATATTCAAACCAAACTCCCTCATCCATCCATGTCTCCATGCTTTATTTTGCTGAGAAATCATTTTGAAAAACAACCCCTCTAGCATTTCTGGCAGTGGTCACCTTGAGTAAGGGCAGATGACTCATGTAGCATTTACTTCCTGGAATCCATCTGCCCTTAGCTCATTGGCTGAGCAAAGATCCCCCCCCCCCCCCAAAGACTCCTTGGATGCATGACATAATTTGCCTAGGCATGAAAACAAGGAAGCAACTGTAGAAATGTAAAAAAAATGTTTAAAACAAGTAAATATTATATACTTTCCTATCCATCCATAGCAGCATAAGGATTAAAAATACTCCATGATGATTGAGAGAGTGAAGTTCCACTTTAACTTAAGCAAAGTTGATTATTATAACAACTGATCAGCAGTTCCATTACTGGCCAGACCATTGTACACAGACAAGTAGAGGAAATGCCGGCTGGGTGCTGTCCTAAAAACATCACAGCACCCTGCTGCAGTACTCCTCTGAAAAGCCCCCAGCCCTGGTGCAACTAGTGGGGAGTCTTTTTGGAGAAGCCATATAAATTTAAAACCACCTTCATGGGTAGATGTCAGTCTGGAGGAGTGGGTGCTCCTATGCAGAGCAGCCTAGATATCGCTCACACGATTTCTGAGCCTCAATAATTGGAAGAACTGAAATTCAATGAATGAAAGGGGAGGGCCATAGACAGCAAATCTAGGGAAGAAAGAGCTAGATGATGTTGGATATCCTCTGGCTAGGAAAAAAAGCAGGTTCTACCTGATTTGCTGCGGCTTTTAATGCACACTGTGAGAAGCTCACAGTGTGCAGTGAAATCAGAATGAGCGCTTTCAGTACATGAACGGAGCCTTTACAAATGTGCGAAGCTGAAGACAGGGATGGAGTTCAGTTTAAACCACTGATCTCAAACAAATATGAAGGTAAGGACTTTTTCCTTCACCTTTTCTAGTATGCATACTTGATCTGGAATTAGTGACCCTGGCAAGGGGCAGGGGGGTTGGCACAACAGCAAGGCAATTACCACTTTTAGAAGGGGGTCAGCAATGGTAGCCCCATACTTCGTTCAAGGCCCGGTTACATTTATTTCCACCCACAACAGAAATGAGTAGCCAGCTAGCTGTGTGTTTCAGGTGCTTTAGTGGTGCTTTTTACTGGGATCTGGCCAGCACTGCCGGTAAGGCTCACAAAAAAAAAAAAAAGCACAAAAACAGGTCATGGAGAAGTCTAGATTAATAATTTCCCAAGACCTAAATCCATTTCTTATTAAAAATCTTATCATTTTCTCTTCTGGAAGAGCCTTGCCACACTGTCCTACAATTACATTTTGTTCTGCATGACGGAGAAGAATTTCCCTGGGGTTCGGCATTGCAGCGATCCTTTCTTTTTGGCCCTGACAGACATCCGCAAGTCTTTCAAGTGTGGGAAGGAAAAATGTCATTTTCAATAAAGTTGCAATAAAAGGAAGCTGGAGGCGGCCAGACTTGCTCAAGACGGAGGATCCTGTGTTAGAACGTCGTCGGCATTTCTACTAGGTCCGTGTCTGGATAATATTACAAATAATTGTTTTATCATCTCCCACCTGCTGTGCGCACTGACAACCTGATATACCAGGGATGGTTCCTGCAGTGCAAAGACAGGGAAGCTTAAAGGGGCCACGAGAATAGGAATAGAGGAAGCTGTGGATGCAGATTTGGTACTGAACAGGCTGTGGGAATACAAGGCATGCATTGAGTGCTGACTGCACATACTGTTCAGTGATACATGGTGGGCATCGAGCAGTGCCTGCATATGATGATTGGCGATATAAGGCAGGCTGGCAAGCATCAAGTGGTGCCTACATCTACCTTTTGGGTGATACACAGCAAGCATCAAGTGGTGCCTACATCTACCTTTTGGGTGATACACAGCAAGCATCAAGTGGTGCCTACATCTACCTTTTGGGTGATACACAGCCAGCATCAAGTGGTGCCTACATCTACCTTTTGGTGATACACAGCAAGCATCAAGTGGTGCCTACATCTACCTTTTGGTGATACACAGCAAGCATCAAGTGGTGCCTACATCTACCTTTTGGTGATACAAGTCAGGAATCAAGTATTGCCTACATCTACCTTTTGGTGATACAAGTCAGGCAACAAGTGGTGCCTACATATACCTTTTGATCATACACAGCAAGCATCAAGTGGTGCCTACATCTACCTTTTGGGTGATACACAGCAAGCATCAAGTGGTGCCTACAACTACCTTTTGGGTGATACAAGTCAGGCATCAAGTGGTGCCTACATCTACCTTTTAGTGATACACAGCAAGCATCAAGTGGTGCCTACATCTACCTTTTGGTGATATAAGTCAGGCATCAAGTGGTGCCTACATCTACCTTTTGGTGATACACAGCAAGCATCAAGTGGTGCCTACATCTACCTTTTGGTGATACAAATCAGGCATCAAGTGGTGCCTGCCCATAACTTTTTTACCTTTCAAGAATATATGGCGGTATTGAGTGATGTCTACATAATTATTTAGGTGGTTGAAGACAGGCATCAAGTGATCCCTGCATTTATCTTTGGTTGTTACAAAGTCGGCCAGCATTGAGTGGTGCCTGCATGTACTTCTAAGTGATACAAAGCAGCCACTGAGTGATGCTTGCATAATGTTTTAGGTCAGTGGTCTCCAAACGGCAGCCCTTTGGTTGCTTTTATTCGGCCCTTGGGGCACTATTTCATCCACTGATAACAACAATGGGGCATAATTCCACACGATACCAACAATGACACCAATGATGGGGCACAAATCCTCCAACTGATGTGGGGAACTTTTCTACTTCCAATGGCTACAGACCAGCCCCCCTAAATTCTGAAGGACAGTAAACTGGCCCTTTGTTTAGAAAGTTTGAAGATCCCTGCTTTAGGTGATGCAAGAAAGGCACTTAGTAGTGCCTGCATATACCTTACCTGATACAAGGCAGGCATATACCTTTATGCGATACAATGCAGACCTCACATGGTGCTTGCATATACATTATGTGATACAAGGCAGGCAATGAATGGGACCTACATTTACATTTATGCAATACAAGGCAGGCCTCAAGTGGTGCCAGCATTTACCTTTAGGTGATACAAGGCAAGCCTCAAGTGGTGCCAGCATTTACCTTTAGGTGATACAAGGCAGGCAATGAGTGGTATCTACATTTACCTTTAGGTGATACAAGGCAGGCATCAAGCGGTGCCAGCATTTACCTTTAGGTGATACAAGGCAGGCAATGAGTGGTATCTACATTTATCTTTAGGTGATACAAGGCAGGCAATGAGTGGTATCTACATTTACCTTTAGGTGATACAAGGCAGGCATCAAGCGGTGCCAGCATTTACCTTTAGGTGATACAAGGCAGGCAATGAGTGGTATCTACATTTACCTTTAGGTGATACAAGGCAGGCAATGAGCGGTATCTACATTTACCTTTAGGTGATACAAGGCAGGCAATGAGTGGTATCTACATTTACCTTTAGGTGATACAAGGCAGGCAATGAGTGGTATCTACATTTACCTTTAGGTGATACAAGGCAGGCAATGAGCGGTACCTATATTTACCTTTAGGGGACACAAGGCAGGCAATGAGCGGTACCTATATTTACCTTTAGGTGATACAAGGTAGGCATCAAGCGGTGCCAGCATTTACCTTTAGGTGATACAAGGCAGGCAATGAGTGGTATCTACATTTACCTTTAGGGGACACAAGGCAGGCAATGAGTGGTATCTACATTTACCTTTAGGTGATACAAGGCAGGCAATGAGTGGTATCTACATTTACCTTTAGGGGATACAAGGCAGGCAATGAGTGGTATCTACATTTACCTTTAGGTGATACAAGGCAGGCAATGAGCGGTACCTATATTTACCTTTAGGGGACACAAGGCAGGCAATGAGTGGTATCTACATTTACCTTTAGGTGATACACGGCAGGCCTTGTGTAGTGCCTGCACTTTTGTTTGGATGGTATCAGATAGGCATCAACTGGTTCCTGCATATATCCTTAGTTGACAAAAAGCAAGCAAGCATCAAGAGATACCTGAACATACCTTTACCTGATACCATACAGGCATTGAGTGGTGCCTGCATATTTGTTTAGATGGTAGCAGACAGGCATCAAGTGGTTCCTAAATATAACTTTAGCTGATACAAAGCAAGCAGGTATCAGGTGGTGCCTCTATATCCTTTACGTGATACAAGGTCAGCAGACACGGAGTGGTGCCTGAATTAACTCTTAGGTGACCTTTCCAGCATCATGGACACCTCAAAATTCGAAGGCTTTCACCTACTAGTTTTGTATACATCAGAAGAACTTTGGTGCAAACCTTGCTATATACATAGATCCATGGAGTTTCCTTTTTTTCTGGTTGTTTAGCTTTCTTAATAAATCCATAAAATGTTTAAAAAAAAAAAAAAAAAAAAAAAGTTGTTAAGGCCAGCACAGTCACACAGTCACTTTCTACAAGACTGTCAAAGTGCTCAGCACCACGTATAGAGTGTTAATACTTACGACTCCCAGCATGTTCTGCAAAAGTCATGTCCACAGGGGATTTCCACAGGGTCTTCAAATACAGAAATACTGCACATGCAGATACCACACTGTGAAGAAAAGACAAGACGTGCTTTATTACTATACCGAACACACACATACTATTTGTCTGCGTATATCCAACACTAAAACAAGGTGATTATGCAGCAGAACGGGGTTAATGAAAGATCAAGCTCAGTGATTAGGTTAGTGTAAAGCTTGAGGGATTCAGTGTTTCAGGGGGTAGGCATTGGGGGGGTGAATGGAGGGTTTTTTATAGTGAACCTCTGTTATAAAACATGAGGATAAATTGCTCCACATTACTCACAGCTAAATAGATTAGTAAGGGTTGGGTTTAAAGCTTATTTACTGCTTGTTAAGAATATGTAAATAATATAAATAAATAAATATGTCCATAGTCTGGTCACAGAATCACTTTGAGGATTTTGTTAAAATGTACGGTAAATAGAATGGGGAAGGGTTATAATATCTGTCAGGTAATATTGATTTTTGTTGTCACAATAAAGAGATTTCCCATCATTTGCAGTCATGGTCCTTTTCACTAGGACAGTAAGTGAGGAAAAACTCTTTAAACGTGGGTAGAGACAGCAATGCATTTTTTAATGGATGTTCTAGACTACCACTGGTTGCTAGATAAAAGAGAGTGCTCTAATTGCGGCCTGTGTTCTTCTTGCAAATTTTACCTAATGTGCTGTCCTAGTGACAGCATTGCCAGTGGAATATGAAAAGGGGGAAACTCTCTCTACTGGGGGTCACAGAAAGCAGTAAAATGTGACAGGGGTACTAGCTCTTCAATACTCTAGCCATAATGGAGGGGAATGTTTTGAGCAGATGAGGGAGTTATAATCCCTTTCAGGTTTTACTGCTGTCTGTGTCCTCCTTGAAGAGATTTACATTCTCACTTAGAACTGGTGACCTCTGTTATGATGGGAAAACCCAACATTTGGGGTTTTCACCAGAACAGTAATACAGTGGAAATTTGCCAACAGAGATTCTTGTTCCTATCACAACTGTAAAAGAGGGAATTATCCTCCCTTTTGAGAGATAATTCCTCCCAATTCCTGTTGTGTCTACAGGGCAGGAAGTGTAGGGAAGTCTCCCTAATGAGACACAGAAGAAAAAAAAAAAAAAAAAAAAAAAACTTGATTGGATTTATCATTCACTTCTTTATTCAAAATAAAAGACAACTTTAGACAGGATACATTCAGGGCTGTGTGCCCGCACCCACACGGCTGTCAAATTGGGAGAAGTGGCTGTTTCTGTGCAACTGCTGCAATGGGATGGGAATGGGATTACCCACAAAGGGATGCAAGGAACACTTGTGCATTACTGTGTGTGCAAACACTACTCTTGCAAGAGTGTATGCTATAGTACATCTGTGTGAATGAGGCCTTAAAGTTTGCAAACAGGCAGGATTTTTAATGAAAAAGTGACACTCTGGGGGTGATTTACTAAAACTGGAGCAATCAGAATCTGGTGCAGCTGTGCATGGCAGCATATCAGCTTCCAACTTAAGTTGTTCATTTCAGCTTTAACAATAAAACCTGGAAGCGGATTGATTTCTATGCAGAGCTGCACCAGATTTTGCACCGTGCAGTTTTAGTAAATAATCCCTTCTATGTCCTTTCTGCTTTGACGTATTCTTACCCGCTTGTCTAGTTATAATATAGTTCTCAACGTGTAATTATATTTATTACCATCAATATTTGTTTTTACTATTATTCATAACTATCAAAACGGTTGTTTAACCGCCTGCCTACCGGGCACTTATACCCCCTTCCTGCCCAGGCCAATTTTCAGCTTTCAGCGCTGTCGCACTTTGAGTGACAATTGCGCGGTCATGCAACGCTGCACCCATATTACATTTTTATAATTTTTTTCACACAATTAGAGCTTTCTTTTAGTGGTATTTACTCGCCGCTGGGTGTTTTATTTTTTGCACTATAACCAAAAAATAAAAGAGCAAACAAATTTGTAAAAAAAAGAAAAGTTTTTCTTTGTTTCTATTATAAAATTTTGCAAACAGGTAATTTTTCTCCTTCACTGATGTGCGTTGATTAGGCAGCACTGATGGGCACTGATAGGCAGCACTGATGAGGTGGCACGGATAGACGGCACAGATGGGTACTGCTAGGTGGCACTGACGACTGACTGGCGGCACTGCTGGGCACTGACTGGCGGCACTGCTGGGCACAGGTGGGTGTCACTGCTGGGCACAGGTGGGTGTCACTGCTGGGCACAGGTGGGCGGAACTGGTGGGCACTAATTGGCCTTTTACCATACCACTTGATCAGCTGTGTCCGTAGGACACAGTGATCATGGAGATTGCCGGGGGCGCGCAGGAGAGCGGGTTCTGGGAGGAAGTCATATGACACCCTCCCAGAACTGGCCAACCGCAGTGAAGCCGTCATTCGGCTATCTGTGGTCAGCAAGTGGTTAAATAAGTTTTCTACCCAACATATAGTTTGATGATATTTCTCAATGTTTAGTTACATTATCATGGACGGAATATTTTTTTCATTGTTGTCACATCTTTTTAGCTCTGATGAAAAAAAGCAGCCCCTGAATCGCAGTGACCTATATTTTTTGAGGATATAAAAACATATATTTTGGACTCTTCACCAGCAATGTGCTGCCCTTGTTTCTTTTTACAAACTTTGTGCTGCTGTCTGTGTCCCCTCATTTGGAAGATTATGTCCTGACTTCTCTTCAAGAGATGTCAGGCATAACAGGAAATAAGGAGAAATCTCCCCATCTGGGGCAAAGCCAGGAATAAAAACTTGACAGAGGTTCTAACCCTTCTCTGCTCTTTGCAAAGTTAAAAAAAAAAAAAAAAAAAAGCAAAAAAAAAAAAGCAAAGTCTCATTTGATATATAAATTGACATTACTTTATCCTCTCCTACTCTAGGAATGGGTGAATTCATTAAGCGGCATGACTAAACAACATGTTTTTCTCTCTCACATATAAAAGGTGCAGAACGAATGGGGTGTGTATGGATGTGTGAATGTGTGGAACGAATGGGGTGTGTATGGATGTGTGAAACGAATGGGGTGTGTATGGATGTGTGAATGTGTGGAACGAATGGGGTGTGTATGGATGTGTGAAACGAATGGGGTGTGTATGGATGTGTGAATGTTTGGAACGAATGGGGTGTGTATGGATGTGTGAATGTTTGGAACGAATGGGGTGTGTATGTGTGAATGTTTAAACGAATGGGGTGTGTATGGATGTGTGAATGTGTGGAAGGAATGGGGTGTGCGTAGATATGTGCATTGTTTTGTGTTAGGACACCTGCAAGTGCGCAATGTGCCAGCTGGCATGTATATATGAAAATGCATATACCACCTTTTAAAAAATTTACTGTTAACCCAAAAACTGAAAAAAAAAAAAATTACCATCTACAACAAAAAGAAACTGCACGTCATTCCTGTCTTTGCTAAATTAGCAGAGTCATAGCACACGATACGTCAATCACTCAGCTTCTCCCAAGGCTTCCCGAAGTTCTTTGGTTGTGTGAAAATAAACCCATGTGATCCCCCGCTTATCGATCTTCCAGCTCTGAACCCCCAAAGAGCAGCTGTCTAGACAGCTCCAAGGTCACCACTGCTCAAACAGCTGCTTGATTTCCTTTGCGGTGGCTCACGCTGATTTCAGTAAGTCAAGTCCTTTAAAAGTGTTATGAAATCTACAGTAAAAAACCCGTGGAAAAGCTACAGAGGTCACCTCAATAAAAGCGGAGCTATAACAGTGTGAGTAGCAAGAGGAAAGCTTCTTTATGCGATGTCACACTGGCTGATCATTGGCAAAATCCCCAACCTGGGAATAGCGCCTTCACTAGCAATTCAGATTCTGCAACATTTAAGACCGTGACAAAGCAATACCGCAGGAGATGGTGTGGTGACGTGGTTGCAAAGGCTGAAGGTTTTTACCTTCATACATTATGTATGAAGGTAAAAAAACGTTCTGTGCGCAGTTCCTCTCTCAGCTCCCCCGAATACTTACCCACGCCTGATCCCAATCCAGCAATGAATGCACAAGAGCAGCGGCTCTTCCATGTCTCGCCCTCCTCATTGACTGAGATACAGTGGTGGGAGGCTCCTACTGCTGTCAATAACAGCCAGTGAGAGGGAAGCAGGGGCGGGGCTGAGTCGCATCAAGCTCTCTGCGTCTTACAGACACACAGAGCAGAGCTTGGGAGCGAGCATGCATGAGCGCCCCCAGGGCACTGGGGGCACTCAGCGGGGGACCCAAGAAGAGGAAGATTGGGGTTGCTCTGTGCAAAACCATTGTACAGAGCAGTTAAAGTGTTACTAAACCCCGGACCCTGCATTCACTATATCTGGTCTCCCACAGTACACACAACATGGAAGTGCAATTATTTTAGTAAACATAAACTGCTCAATACTTTTTCTCATCAGAAGTATATAGCAGTCTTGTGACTTTATCAGTGTCCAGCAGAGCACATGTTAAAGCTTGTAGGAGGAGTTTTCATGCTGCTCTAGAAGGATGCAGAACCCCTGACCTTTATCTGGACAGTGCTGATCGCATGCACCCTTCCAAGAAAAAAAGAAAACCTCTCTAGCAATACACACCAAACTGAGCACGTGCAGAGTGACTCCACATGATATGTCTTATCAGGAGATAAGAGGGGGACACTGGAAGAAGGGGAGGATCAGAGAAGTCAGGATCATACAGCCTGAGGATTGCCATGCAGAGGATTAACACCTTAGGTTCCACAGTGAGTATAACAAGCATTCTTTACTGCATATACAGACTGATTTTACTGTTGTGGGTTTAGTAACACTTTAAAGGATAAGTTCACGTTTACAAAAAAAATAAGTGCACATTTTTTGAAGGTAAAAAAAATTCTGCATTTATAATTTTTTTTGTCAGGTACCTGTAAAGCATTGCACCCACAATCAGCATATCGCAGGCGTAATGCCACAGTTCTGCAGACTGTGAGTATCTGTCTGCCCTCACCTCCAATGTAGGAAGCTCAATGAACTACCTAGAGCAATCAACAGAGCTCTGCTAGTTCATTGAGAACTACAAGCCAACAGCCACAAAAGCTGTCGAGACTTGTAGTTTTACCATCCACAGAACTCTGCGAATGAATGACGCTGCAGGGCGGAGCAGGGGCCAGTGCATTTGCAACATGTCACACCCTGAATATGGGTGTAACATGCAACAGGTTACAAAAGGTGAACTTATCCTTTAAATATAACATGTTTTTTTTGTTTTGTTTTTCAAAAAAGCTGAACTTTTATTATCCCTTTGAGTCTTGGGGCTCGTTCACATGTGCTTTGCTCCTTGAAGAATGATCTGCTTTTGAACTGCTCTTCAGAGAGCATTTGATAGGCAGTGAGAGGTGTTGTATCACCCGCTCACTGTCTGCTTTAACCCCTTGAACCCCACATCAGCATGCCAAAACTGCATTCATTGCATGTGGTAGCAGAGTGCTTGCAGAGCAGGCCCATTCATGTGAAGGGTTGGGTTTGGTAGGAGCTAGGACCCCTGAAAATGACAGGTGGTATAATGCCTGCTGCATTGTGACCGCAGCACGTTTACATCCCTGGCTCTGAAGCTAAAGGGGATAGTGCTTGGGAGGCAGAAAAAGCAAAGCTCAAACAAAGCCACCCCCTTCCAACGTCACATGTGTTCCTCAGCTCGTGACTTGCCACCAGTGACACAACTGCCAGTATGAAAACAGGTCTAAAGGACATTTTCAATGGGCTTTCGTTCACTTCTCTCTACATACTCACTTTATCAGGTACTCCTGTTCAATTGCTAATCAGCCAATCACATGGCAGCAACTCAATGCATTTAGGCATCTTGATGTAGTGAAGACAACTTGCTGACGTTCAAACTGAGCATCAGAATGGGGAAGAAAGTGGATTTTAGTGAGTGTCCAAGCCTATGGGAATGTAAGAGCAGCATGAAGCAAGTCAACTACATACCAAATGCACCTGCAAAGCATTCAGAATGCTCTTACAAGCATCTCAAACTAATGTCTGCATTTGTTCATGAAAGCCCATTGACAATGGTCCTGAGACTCTACCAGGTTCTTTTGAACGACTCTGAAATCTCCACTGTGCTCAGGATATGTTGGAACGTAGAGAGGCAGATTCCAGTTGTACATGAAGCTTCTCTGTAATGATATTCAGCCTCTCTGTTCACACAGATCACTCATAAATTCCCAAAATACAACACAAAAAAGCAAGGGGTTCAAAATAACCAGCGCAATAAACATACCAGCGTAGTGTCAATGTCTCCGGGAGACAGGCTAATTTCATCTGGTGAAGTGACGGAGGAGCGTGTGGTGCGTGGGGTGCGGGGAGAAGGCAGCGTGTCCCAGGCATTGTACCCGCTGGGTGGCGGTGTTGGCATTTGGACACCAGATCGTTGGCAACAGCTCTCTGGACTGGTCATCCAGTCTTCAAGTAACTTCTCCCGATCCCAATCTACAACGAAACAAAAACAGTGATAAAATTGCATCCTAAAATCCATGTAACAAATGGGTCATCGCTGGACATAAAGAACAAAGATGAACCAGCAATTATTATTATTTATTATTATTATTATACAGTGTTTATATAGCGCCAAAAAGTTTGCTCAGCGCTGTACATTATAGTGGGGGACAGAACATGAGACAATACAGTAACAAAACAAAACACGAGGGGGTCAAGGGCCCTGCTCTTTCGAGCTTACAATCTAGGACTTGAAACTTTGGTATATTTGGAGTACATATTGTTCATTATTGTTGTAATATATTTCTAAAAAATAATTCCTCATACAAAAAAAAAAAAAAAAAAACTTACATTTTCACTTGCCTGCGGTTTCATATTTATTTTCATTACTGTATTATATTCCTATAGAGAAAATGATCCCTCTAGTGGTCCTCTTTATTTCAAGGATTACACGTTAAATATGACATCATGACCTGAGAACTGCACAGATAAGCCATACCTGGCCCAAAGACATGTACTGAGAGAGAGGAGTGGTGAAGCACAGCCACCGTTTGTACAGGCAGCAGAGCCTGCAAATGTGACACCTCCTGTGTAAATATAGGTCTTGACAAGCTGTACACAGAAACTTGGCTTTTACAGCTGAACTGCAGGGAAAAAACATATAAATTCCTTGCAGTGGAGCTGCCCCTGCACAGCAAGTGTAAAATGCTTGCTTAGGTCTAGGGGGCTCCAAAAAGTTTGACTTGCCCGATCCTCCACTCCCACAGGCTGCCTCCAAGCTGCAACACCACTCCCAGCAGCCTCTTTTTTCCCTATGCTCTGGCAGTTGGATGCCTTTGACATCATCAAGACCAATGCAGATGCCATAGCCTTGCACTGGACATGAGGACACAGAGGGACAGTTCTTTGTTGGCGCATAAGGGAGCAGAGGAGAGCACAGGCTGCTGGGGGAGCAGAGGATCAAAAAGGTAAAACTGCATTTTGATGCCCCGTAGACCTAACTGAGTATTTAACCCTTGAAGTACCCCTGCAAGGGAGCCTTTCCCCCCCCCCCAGAGGTGGACTTTAAAATACCAACACACATTGCAAACTCATTTCCAATATAAATCAGAAGTGCAGCGCTAGAAGAAAACACAATATGAATATATATCGTTAGGTAAACCGTTCACATAGTGACTTGAAGTGACTTCAGGTGCTTTCATGTAACTGTATCCTCCTATTGGTAAGGTGCTGTGATATAAAGTGCGGAAAGAATGCGCACTCACCAGAACGCACAATTAAATGAGCGTTTATGTATATTTCTTTCTCCTGATGTCATCTGCCAGTCTGGGTAGTGTCTGGAATCCAGTATATTCCCTTCAATGATCCTGGATGCTTTTAATAGGACATCAGGGTGGTCCAGAGTTCCCCTCAGATGATAACCTAGGGACTGCTCTATAGGGGTTGTGAAGGCTCCCTCTCCGGTGGTTAGATGGGTAGCTGTGGATTAATACTCCCAGGGGAGTCAAAGCAGAGACATCTCCATAGTGTAGTAAGGTATATGGATTTATTGAGGTATACGAAGATTCTTTAGCAAATGAATGGATAAAAACAACAACAACATGGACTAACCGTCCAGTGCATAAGATGGCCGCCGGAGCTCCACGATGCTCCGGCGGCGTGACGTCACGGCGTTGCTGGCTCCTCCTACGCGTTTTGTGTGCACGCACGTTGTCTGGGGGGACTTGCCAATAACACCGAGCCGTGTGACGCCAATTTATATATCTAACCACCGGAGAGGGAGCCTTCACAACCCCTATAGAGCAGTCCCTAGGTTATCATCTGAGGGGAACTCTGGACCACCCTGATGTCCTATTAAAAGCATCCAGGATCATTGAAGGGAATATACTGGATTCCAGACACTACCCAGACTGGCAGATGACATCAGGAGAAAGAAATATACATAAACGCTCGTTTAATTGTGCGTTCTGGTGAGTGCGCATTCTTTCCGCACTTTATATCACAGCACCTTACCAATAGGAGGATACAGTTACATGAAAGCACCTGAAGTCACTTCAAGTCACTATATGAACTGTTTACCTAACGATATATATTCATATTGTGTTTTCTTCTAGCGCTGCACTTCTGATTTATATTGTTCTTTAGAGGTTTTATGGTTACCTGGTGCACAGCTGCTATATTCTTTTTGTGTGTAAGCTCGCATATATTTTCCTTATTGATTGTTCAAACTCATTTCCATTTAAGCGGCCCTGTGCTTTGCACAAGCAGGGCAACGTAACCGGTTGAGTTAAAGAGACCTTGTCACCACCAAACCATAACTTTCAACGAAAAAAAAAAAGAAACCTCCTGATGATGATTATTATTCATTGATGATATTTTAGGTACAATTTTGACCTATAAAAGTCTCTTGGGTAGTCCAGTGTTTTTCAACTTGGGTGCCTTTTGAGTTCCATAAACATGAGACCCAGCTTGCTCTGGATCCAAGATGGATGCGAGGACTATGTGGTGATGGGAGGGGAACGACTCTCACATGATGTGCAAATAAAACACGTTAACACGTGACCCTGAGGAAGTCACGTATTAATGGAACGTAAGGCGTAGGAACGTGGTGACGTATTTCCGGCGTGGACGCCATCTTGCTACACCCAAAAAGCCCATGCAAGTACACCCATAGCATGAGGTTTTTGTTTCAGCTTGTTTTATGCTTGGAATAAGGGGATCCTGCTGCTTCATTTACTAATCTGTGAAGGGGATACCACCACTGCGGACCGATACTATCCGAGAAGGGTGGACCAGGTCGTGGATGGTTATTCTTGCTTTTTAACAGGCATTTTTGACCTTTGGGTTGCTTCAAGGAGGTGAGGAGGCAATTCAGCCGTTTATGGATTATTTCCTTCTGGTTGTCATGTGAATTTAATTATATCACCTGCACCTTCAGAGTCGCTCTATAATTTGGTTTATACGCACCATTGAACTATAATTTTTTGGACAATTCTTATGTGACATTTCAACATTGTTTTCGGAATATCACCTTTTGGTGTGATATCACATATTTATATTTTATTTTATTTATAACAAAATCTTTTGGTTGCATAAATCACTTAATTTGTCACTATTAGTGTGATATATTTAATCCCACATTTAGGGATTCACAATTTTTTCACCAATTTTGGCTAATTTAAAGCTCTTGTGGTCACTATTCATTCTAAATGCATTTATTGATCCCACATTTAGGGATTCACTTTTTATGTTGATTATTATTTTCACTGCACTAGTCACTATTGTGTGATATATTTAAACCCACCTTTAGGGATTCACTATTTTTTTAACTCAATTTGGCTAATTTATAGCCTTTGTGGTCACCATTCCTACCAGTGTGATTATTGATCCCCCATTCAGGGATTTACCTTTTATGTTTATTATAGTTCTTATATATTGAAGTCCCATTAGGACTTTTTCTTTTCACTGGCGTTTCTATTTCTACACATTATTTTATTCATTTTTTTTACGATGGTAGATCAGCTCACTTTATGAACTGAAAGAGATTGATTTGTTGTAATCACTGTATTGCATCGGTAGCATTTTTTAAGTCACTTATAAGTTTTTATGAGCATTTTTGTATGTTTTAAACTGTTTTATGTGCATTCTATTCTATTTTACATATTTATTGTACATCATATATTGGTTTAATTATCTGTTTTTGGGATAAGCCAGTAAAGGAGTAGTGTAGTATTGGGGTAGCACTGCAACAATTCACTTTAGATTCTCACATGATGTGGGTCTCTGATGTATAGGGAAGACTCTGATGTGATCAGGTGATTCAGATTCTGTGGACCTCTGAGGTATAGGAGGGACACTGATGCGATTGGGAAATATCTGGTGTATAGGGGGGACTTTGATGTGTAGCAAGACAAACAATGTGATGGGGTCTCTTACAAGAAAGTAGGACTCTGATGTGATGGTGGGGGGGACCTCTGATGTGAAAGGGAAGGGTTCTGATGTGATGCGTGGGGGGGTTTTGATGTGAAGGTAATTTCATACGGATGGTTGGGTGAATGGTCCCAAGCTCAGACTCCCCATTGAAAAGGACTATGGCTTTTTTTTTTTTACCTTTTAGACTGGGGTGCCTTGAGGTACTTGCACACATTTGAATGCTGCGACTACAAAAGCTTGGGAAACAACTGTAGATATCTTACAGTCCTGAGACTGCTTCTAGGCACTGCCATCTTGAATGTGATGTCGGCAGCCCCATCAGATTCAACTGTCATTCAAGTTACACCATGGTATTCCCCTTCGCTTCTCCCATGTAAGGAAGTGTGGAGGAGCTGGGCCAGCACACACAGTAATGAAGCTATAACAGCTTAGGAATGAGGGGGTGTGCTAAGGCACCGACTAGTCAATTTTTCTAGCAAAAGCACATTGCAAGTAACTTAAAAAAAAATTACGTCAAGAAACAACTCTCTCCAAGTCATCAAATGTACTGAGAATTTCCGAACTAATGTTTGTACAAATGTTCATTTGATAATCTACCAGCCAGTGTATGCCAGCTTATTACAGAAGCAGAGAATCTGTAACTGCCATTTAATGTTGCTGAACAGAGTATCTACTAGATTGCTAGACTTGTACAGCTGGCTACATGCTATAAGGGTAAAGCGCTATGGCCTCTGTCCATTGTGGAGAACATTAGGGACTGCGCACATATGCAGCCGGGACTGCCACTTCTCTTAAAAGGGAATCGTGCCTCGATTGCTTTGGGTTTGACGTGGTGGTGGGGGAGGGAGTTAAAACTGCAGCTCAACCATGGGGTTTTACCACCCCCAACTGCTACTGTGAACGAGCCCTTAGGGCCCAATCACACTGTGTGGTGACTGCTATTTACACAAACACTGGTGTGGTGTGCTGTGCTGTACAATGCGGAAAAATGTAGACATGCTGCATTTTTCCACAACGAACCGGAGCTCACCTATTGTTGATGCCGGTCACAGTAGATAGGTATGAATGTAATGTCACTCACACTGACATCTCAAGGTTTGGAGGGAGAAAAAAAAAGAAAGTAAATGGTGTCTTGTGTTGTTACAAAGGCAACCCCCACCCTACCACCAGCACAGAATGGACACCAGCTTACATGCTAAAAAGAGGGAGTGTGTGTAAACTCAAATGAAAGCTGATTTTAGGTAACTGTCTATATATATATATTACTGTCCTTCAGACTTTGGGGGGGGGTCGAACTAAGGCCAGTGGGAGTATAAGATTCCTTAGGCTTGGTGGGAGTATAAAAAAAAGCACCTGTGGTCATTAGGAGGAGAAATAAGGCCTCCTCATTGGCATTCGTGGGAGTCCCAGTACCCCATCAGTGCTGTCAGTGGGAGAAATAGTGACCCATCATGAGTGTCGGTGGGAGAAATAGTGCCCCATCATGAGTGTCAATGGGAGGACTAGTGCCCCATCATGGGTGTCGGTGGGAGAACTAGTGCCCCATCATGGATGTCGGTGGGAGGACTATTGCCCCATCATGGGTGTTGGTGGGAGGACTAGTGCCCCATCATGGGTGTCGGTGGGAAGAATAGTGCCCCATCATGGGTGTTGGTGGGAGGACTAGTGCCCCATCATGGGTGTCGGTGGAAGGACTAGTGCCCCATCACGGATGTCGGTGGAAGGAATAGTGCCCCATCACGGATGTCGGTGGGAGGAATAGTGCCCCATCACGGATGTCGGTGGGAGGAATAGTGCCCCATCACGGATGTCGGTGGGAGGAATAGTGCCCCATCATGGGTGTCGGTGGAAGGACTAGTGCCCCATCACGGATGTCGGTGGGAGGAATAGTGCCCCATCATGGGTGTCGGTGGAAGGAATAGTGCCCTATCACGGATGTCGGTGGGAGGAATAGTGCCCCATCATGGGTGTCGGTGGGAGGAATAGTGCCCCATGTTGGTGTCAGCGGAATGAATAATGCCCCAATCGCTGGTGTTGATGGGAGGAATAGTATTCCAACAATTTTATCTGTGGAAGAAAGAATGCCCCAATTGTTGGTGCCAATGGATGAAATCTCCTAGATTGTAAGCTCTAATGAGCAGGGCCCTCTGTTTCCTCTTGTACCAAATTGTATTGTAACTGTAATGTCTACCTTCATTTTGCAAAGCACTGTGCAAACTGTTGGCGCTATATAAATCCTGTATAATAATAATAGGGCCCCATCACTGGTGTCATAGGAAAGAATGGTGTTTCTTCGTTGGTGTCAGTAGGAGGAATAATGCCTTGTATTAATGAGAGGAATAGTGCTCCAAGGGCTAGATAAAGGCAAGCAATGGGCCACAGTTTGGAGACCACTGGAGTAGAGGGAAGTGCATTGACTGTGTGTATTAATGGGTTAGAAGCTAGGAAACCACATTCTTTTTAACACCATCACATACTTCTACTCCTCTTCAGTTCACTTCCCCATGTTAAAGCGGAACTATACCCATTGATTTAATGATTTTTCAAAACCGTCACATTCAAGCCATGTCAAGACTGAAAACTGCCACAGTTGTTTGTACACTCAACAGAGCTGTCAAGCCATAAAATGATGGTGTCATGACTGACCATATGTGGAGCATCATGGCAACTGCAGATCAAACAGAGACTAAGATGGCAGCTTCCTTGGCTGTAAAGGATAGGAGGGTTTAGTTCTGCTTTCAGTGAAATATCTCAAGGCTCCCAGTTATGGGGAAGCAAGGGTAGTCTTGGTCCCAGAAGGCAGTGGTGTACCTGAGTGGCAAATCGCCAGACCAGAGTACTGTAGCCAAGAGGAAAGAGTGAAAAGCTCCAACCAGGCTGACTTGACATACATGCGGATTTGTTCCTCTTTGCTCTGGCGGGTGAACAGAGCAGCAGGGGAAATAAAGGAAGGGTAAGTATGGCAGGCGGGGGGACACCTTGCAAGGAGGTGACCACTGTGACTCCATTTTGCTTCTCAAACCTGCACTTTCCCAGAAATGTTATGGCTCAATGCGCATCCTGCAATATAAAGTTTTTCTGTCCATTGCCCCTCTCCGAATAATTAGCCTCTCGCCATGTAAATTAAACAGCATCATCTGCCAAGATATGACAATAAAATAATCAAGAGCGAACAAGACTTGACTCCATTTGGCACGGCGCTTGACACGTAACGCCATCTGCTTGCAATGTGAAGTCTCCAAAGACAGATGGGCTAGAGGCTGCCAGCAGCCATTACAAATCCTTATTAATAACATTTATCAACATTGACTAATAATCATTACACATTTTTTCAATGACAGCCTAAATAGAACTCCTAATAACGGCAATTAATATAATACTGCTCATTTCCAAGAAAGCGGCAAATGGGCGCTCCGAGGCAATCACAAACGCGTGTTTTGAGTAAACTCAGATTATCTCATTTCTTAAGATTAAGGCCCCCAACCCGTCAGAGTGCAGCTTGGAGATTAATTCATGACAGCTGTTCATAATTTTATGCATTTTACAAATAGCAAGAACCTACTAGGCTGTAAGAAATATCAAGCTCTCTTTATTACCAAGCAAGATAAATTGCCCGAGAAAAATGCATGCTTATGATATCAAAATATGAAATGGAGCATACCAGAAATGGTTTTCCTTGCATCACACAAAAACTCTGAATTTGATTGGCTGTCTTTTATTATCCCACAGATTGGCACAATTACACAGTGTTTAACCAGTCCCAAGCTTTGGGGGTAAAAGACACCCCTAAAAACCACGACTAAACAACTTCATTGAATCTTGTACACTGCACCCACCCACTATTGCTGGGGATTCCTAATTCTCATTTTGACAGCTGGGACCATAACTGCAGGAACGCTGCAGCTGCTCTTGTGTAAATTGACACTTGTAGATAATGTCTGCAAGTGTCACTGAGAAATGCAATGTAACAACATTGTTACATCATATTTACAGTTTCACTCATTTGGAGATGAAAGGTAGGACCTTAGCTCTGCACATGAAAACAGTTGAAGCAACCTTACCAGTGAAAAAATAAAGAATTCTATTTAGCCCTTTATTAACCCTCAGTTAACCCTAATCAGCACTAACTCCTTCCATCTCTCAAAGTAGAACTATAGGCCAAACGTTTTGCATTTTGTTTTCAAGAGAACCCTGAAGTGATTCAGTAGTGCAAGAAAAAAAAATTATATATATATATATATACATATATACACACACACACATATATATATATATATATATATATATACACACACAGGGCTTAAAATTTCGAGTCTAGACCTACTGGCCAGGCACAAACCTTACTCTCCACCAGTTGCCCCACCCAACTTTGCCCAGGTCCACCTCCAACCCCACCCCTGCCCCGTCCCAACCACGCCCCCTTAAAGCTTATGAAATTACATTTTTCTTTAGAATAGAGTCTATTAGAAAGCTGGTTTACATAATCAAGTGTCATAGTGGATAAGAGGCCAGACTGAGCCTAGAACCTAATTTATGAAACCTATGTAAACGTGTAATGTGTATTCACAGCATCTCTGTTATTATATTAGAAAGTACCATAACACATTTTCTGCCAATAAAGTATTAAAAAAGGACACAACGTGTTAATAACTGGATGTAAGGTCTATCCATAGACATAGGACAATTGTCACGAATCCTGGCAGACTGCCAGAGGCATCCCCTGGTGACCATTTGTTGCATATACTATGTGTATGTTCATGTCACTGATGTGTAAAGGTATGACACCATGTCTGGTGAAGACAACTCGGTATTCTAAAAAGCTTGCACTAAAGTATATTAGGTTAGCTAGCAAAAAGGTGTTGCTTACATTTTCACATCCTTTCTACTATCTATGGCTAACGTGGCATGTTATTATTACCGTATTGAGTACAGACACCAAAAGAAAGCACTATGCAAGTTTTCAGTATACAACATGTACAATAGGGTGTTTAATAAAAGATTAAATTTTATAAAAACTGTAGGAGTAGAGCATGGACCTCTAACCGTACACAAAGAATGTACAAATAACCATACATAAACTGAACAAAATTTGCACAGACCATACCCAAAAATACTTCAAGGTCCCCCAAGGCGGTGGAGAGTGGGCCTCTCCTTGTGTCCCCCGCGGTGGTAGAGAGCGGGCCTCTCCTCGAGTCCCCTGCGGCGGTGGAGAGGGTGTCTCCTCTCAGCGGAGGAGAGCGGACCTCTCCTGCACCTGTCCCCTCAGCGGCGCTGCTGTGTAATGGCGGTGTCGAAGAAGCCAGAAACCAGAAGTTGGAAATCGGAACTCGGCTTCACAATGAGGCTTGGAGCGCAGGTGCAACCGACCCATCCATCATCTGTGCTCGCCGCTCGCCACACAGGAATCTTTCCTTGCATTTGGGGAGCGGCGTTTTCATGCCCTGTGTGTATATATATATATATATATATATATATATATATATTATACACACACATGCACACACATCCATATATATATATACACACACATATACAGTATATCGCAGAAGTGAGTACACCCCTCACATTTTTGTAAATATTTTATATCTTTTCATGTGACAACACTGAGGAAATGACACTTTGCTACAATGTGACGTAGTCAGTGTACAGCTTGTATAACATGTAAATTTGCTGTCCAGTCAAAATAACTCAACACAGCCATTAATGTCTAAACCGCTGGCAACAAAAGTGAGTGCACCCCTAAGTGAAAATGTCCAAATTGGGCCCAAAGTGTCAATATTTTGTGTGGCCACCATTATTTTCCAGCACTGCCTTAACCCTCTTGGGCATGGAGTTCACCAGAGCTTCACAGGTTGCCACTGGAGTCCTCTTCCACTCCTCCATGACAACATCACAGAGCTGGTGGATTCTAGAAACCTTGTGCTTCTCCACCTTCCATTTGATGATGCCCCACAGATCCTCAATAGTGTTTAGGTCTGGAGACATGCTTGGCCAGTCCATCGCCTTTACCCTCAGCTTCTTTAGCAAGGCAGTGGTCGTCTTGGAGGTGTGTTTGGAGTCGTTATGTTGGAATACTACCCTGCGGCCCAGTCTCCAAAGGGAGGGGATCATGCTCTGCTTCAGTATGTCACAGTACATGTTGGCATTCATGGTTCCCTCAATGAACTGTAGCTTCCCAGTGACGGCAGCACTCATGCAGCCTCAGACCATGACACCCCCACCACCATGCTTGACTGTAGGCAAGACACACTTGTCTTTGTACTCCTCACCTGGTTGCCGCCACACAAGCTTGACACCATCTGAACCAAATAAGTTTATCTTGGTCTCAGACCACAGGACATGGTTCCAGTAATCCATGTCCTTAGTCTGCTTGTCTTCAACAAACTGTTTGCGGGCTTTCTAGTGCATCATCTTTAGAAGAGGCTTCCTTCTGGGACGACAGCCATGCAGACCAATTTGATGCAGTGTGCGGCGTATGGTCTGAGCACTGACAGGCTGGCCCCCCACCCCTTCAACCTCTGGCAGCACTCATATGTCTATTTCCCAAAGACAACCTCTGGATATGACGCTGAGCACGTGCACTCAACTTTAGTCGACCATGGCGAGGCCTGTTCTGAGTGGAACCTGTCCTGTTAAACTGCTGTATGGTCTTGGCCACCGTGCTGCAGCTAATTTTCAGGGTCTTGGCAATCTTATAGCCTAGGCCATCTTTATGTAGAGCAACAGTTCTTTTTTTCAGATCCTCAGAGAGTTCTTTGTCATGATGTGCCATTTTGAACTTCCAGTGACCAGTATGAGAGAGCAATAATACCACATTTAACACACCTGCTCCCCTTTTACACCTGAGAGCTTGTAACACTAACGAGTCACATGACACCGGGGAGGGAAAATGGCTAATTGGGCCCAATTTGGACATTTTCACTTAGGGATGTACTCACTTTTGCTGCCAGCGGTTTAGACATTAATGGCTGTGTGTTGAGTTATTTTGAGGAGACAGCAAATTTACATGTTATACAAGATGTACACTGACTACGTCACATTGTAGCAAAGTGTCATTTCTTCAGTGTTGTTGCAGAAAAAGATAGAATCAAATATTTACAAAAATGTGAGGGGTGGACTCACTTCTGTGAGATACTGTACATACACACACACACACACACATATATACACAGGGGCGGACTGACCATTTGGAAACTCGGGCACTGCCTGAGGGCCCGGGGTCAGTAGGGGGCCCCATGAGATGCCCCTGGTACCTTTTTCATAGGCTTTTTTGAGTTTGGGCAAGGACACAGGGGCCCCATGATCCCCTATTGCCCGGGGGCACCATGAGTTGTCAGTCCGCCCCTGCATATACACACACATACATATACAGTATATACATACATATACACACACACACACACTGGTGATTACTCAACATAGGTAAAATAAAAAGTCCATTAATCGCTCTTCCACGAATAATTCTATTTCCCAAAAAGAAATCACCATGTGCTCGTAAGAAGGCATTTCCCCTTTCGGGTGTGCACTCACCAAATTAGCATGCTCCCCATTCTCATCTGATTAATTACCAAGAATATATATATTATATATAAAAATGTATTTATTTCAGGTACTTCTATAGCGGCGTCAATTTATGCAGCACTTTACATACATATTATACATTCACATCAGTCCCTAACCCTCAAGGGGTATACAATCTAAGGTCCCTAACTTACATTCATAGCATGTCTTTGGAGAGTGGGAGGAAACCAGAGTACCGGGAGGAAACCCACGCAGGCACAGGGAGAACATGCAAACTCCAGGCAGGTGGTGCCGTGGCTGGGATTCAAAACAACGACCCTAGTGCTGCAAGGCAGAAGTGCTAACCATTTAGCCATTGTGCTGCCCGCTATATATATATATATATATATATATATATATATATATATATATATATATATATATATAAAATTTTATTGCACTACTGAATCACTTGAGGGTTCTCTTGAATTTGTATAATTTTGTTTGAAGTGGCAGCATTGATTTTGAAGTTTTTGCATTTTATTTCTTAGTCTTCCTGTTTTCTCAAAACTTTTTTTTTTTTATTTTGAGTATTATTATTATTATTATACAGTATTTATATAGCACCAGAAAGGTTTGCTCAGCGCTGTACATTACAGTGGGGGACAGAACATGAGACAATACAGTAACAAGACAATACACGAGGGGTTCAAGGGCCCTGCTCTTAGTAAGATTTTTTTTTTTTTGTCAGCTGTGTCTTATTTTGGAAATTTTCCTTTACTTCCTGTTCTATAGCCAAAACAGGAAAGGAGATGAAATCCGTGCAATTTTAGGCAATTCCTTGGGAACCCCCAAGGTCACTAGAGCTAGTGTCCCCATTCTATTCCGTTCTATTACTTTTCTGGGGAAAACCCAAAATTTAGGATTTTCTTTTACTTTCACTTATAATGGTAAACAGGACTAATAGAGAGGGTGAATCTGCTTAATGGGGGCACAGACAGCAATAAAAACATGACAAGGGTTCTAATCCCTTTCCACCCTATCCAAAACTTAAAAAACAAAAAAAAAAACAAAAAAAGGTTTTGCCTTTAGTTATACTTTAACCATTATTTTTATATTTCTAACACTGGTGACCTAGAACTTTTTCCAAGGCAATACTGACAAAGGAAAGCCTATTCTGTCTTGGAAACAGCAATATATATCAATAGGTCCAGTCATCTCTGTTGGGTCCCACAGACCTAGCAGACTTAGGCTGTGTCTTCACTTGCACCCCGGACCCAAGTTAAAGACGGTGGCACTGAACTGACTATTTGCTTCAGCAAAACCATTCTGGACTCCATAGAATAAGCATGTTTTTTTTTTTTTAATTTTAGGACAGGTACAAGTGTCATGGATTTGTTTTTTGTTGGGGGAGCTAGGCAGAGTGTAGTTCCTCTTTAAGGCTTCACGTACACGAGCAGCTCCTAAACTCAAGAGGCACACAGGCTTTTAGCAGAGTTTAGGAGCTGCCGCGTTTAGGTGAGGTTAAACCTCCCTCTCCTGAACATGAAAGAATCTCATTCAGGATAGAAAAGTTTTTGACTGCCAACCGCGGGAAAACACAAAAACGCGTCCAAATCGCGGTACCGGTTATTTTTACCTGGTGATCTGGTCAGTAGGTATGCTGTTTTCTACTAGAACAAGCTATTCCACTGAGATAGCAGTTAGACGGTTGAGAGTAACCATTTACTGCTGACAGGGGTGCTTACAATGATTAGTTTTATTATTATTGTTTTTTTTTTAATGTAAAACCTTTATCCCAAAAGAAAAACAAAAACTGCTGTAACTGCTTATAAAGTGTGAGCTGGAGTTTGGCTTCAGTTTGTTAGTGTATCTAAATCTGCTAGTGCATCTAACACTGTTCCTTCCCCTTAGGTCAGTGGTCTCCAAAGTGTGACCTGCAGGCTGAATATAGCACCTTTGCTTGCCTTTATCCAGCCCTTGGGGCACTATTCCTCTCACTGATATGAGACGCCATTCCTTCCACTGACACCAAAATTGGGGCATAAATCCACCCACTGATATAAACTATAGAACACTATTACTCCCACTAACACTAATGATGGAGCACTTTTCCTCCCATTGATGCCATCGATGGTGCACTATTCCTGCCACTGGCACCTAAGTTCGGGCACCAGTCCTACTGATATTAGTATTGGTATGAATTTTCTTTCATGGATACCAATGTTAAGGAACCATTCTCCTTCAACTGACACCAATGCTGGGGCACTATTCCTCCCACTAATACCAACGATAGGGCATTATTCATTCCAATGACACCAATGATGGGGCACCATTTCTGCTGCATTTTCCACTCCCACTGGTCACAGTCTAGCCTCCCGTAGACCAATAAACTGGCCATTTGTTCAGAAAGTTTGGAGACCCCTGTCTTAGATTAACAATGCTACTGACCAAAGGTGTCTCTGTTGTTCCTTCATCCAGTGGAGGCACTCTAACAGAAAAGGTGTGTTACTGGCCAGATCACCAGGTAAAAACAGAGGGGAAAAGAGAGTAAAAATTAAAACTAATGCAGCCACCACATATAATAATTGGTAATATATTGCATTTTTGGTTTTGGGTTGAATACTGCTTTAAAGTGGTTGTAAAAGGCTGGGTTTTTTTTACCTTCATGAATTGAATGCATGAAGGTAAAAAACCTTCTGCATGTAGTAGCCCCCCTAGCCACCCCTAATACTTACCTGAGCCCCATCCCCATCAGTTGGGAATGGGGAACTCACTCCTCATTGGCTGAGGCAGCAGTGGAAGCCATTGGTTTCCACTGCTGTCAATCACAGCCAGTGAGCCAATCAGGAGAGGGAGGGGGTGGGACTGAGCTGAATGGACATGCGGAGCTGCGACTTGGAAGCACGCCTGCTCTGGTGCCCCCATAGCAAGCTGCTTGCTATGGTGGCACCCAACAGGAGAGGGGACAGGAGTGCCAATGGGGGAACTCAAGAAGAGGACAAGTATGACGTGTATTATTTTAAAATAAAGAAAAGCAAAAAAGACTTTAGCATCACTTTAAGTACAACTGGAATTTTATTTATTTCTTAATAGAGAGTGAAATGAGCCGGCAGAACAGGAAGTAGACTAAGTCGGGCCTCATTTCCTGATACAGGCCAAACAATTCCTGGAACATTTTTTTTTTTCTTTTAAACAGAACATCAAAACCCACAAAGCAGACGCAGATAAACAGCTTATCGCTTTGCATATTCATGACGGAATTTGGTGCTGTGTCTGGAGTTCTCCTGTAATTATATGTGCAAATCTCCTACCAAAATGATTTACAAACTGCTCATTACACTGTACAGAGTGGATTTGTTGTTATTCTTTCAAGTTAAATACACCCTACAGAAAGCGCAAATTAGCTACATCTCACGCCCAAGGTATTACCGCTCACCTAATTGTTTCTATTTTGGAGATTAATTAGTTTTCTCTTCAGATGAACTACGTTTGCAGGCGAGTCATAAATTATCGCAAACACCAGAGCGCCGTTCTCTCCAGAAAAGACGGATTCCTGCGGTGTCGGAATATAAACGGCACCCAGAATAACCTTCTCGGCACCGCAGATCAAGTCTATTTATCAGCAAACGAAGCCGGTAGTTACAACGAGCGTGTCTGTGCGGCTTTGTATAATCGTATATTTATGTTTAACCACAGCCCGGGGAACCACAACGCCAGACTGCTTTGTGCAGAGGGAAATATATACCAGACATTTGATTTGATTTTTTTTTAATCTTCGGGGAAATACAGAGGGCAAGTATAACATCGCTATAGCTGCCAAATTTCTGCAATAGGAGAAATATGCTTTCTAGTATGTAGACAAGAAACAAGCCCTCACCCACATTGTGAGAAATTAAAGTACAACTGACCATCGCACCTACAGTATCTGAGCTTTTTGGACATCCCATTACTATAGAGTTGTCCCCCTTTTGAAATTCTAGCAGCCTCCACTCATCTGAGAATACTTTCCACAAGTTTTTGGAGTCGAAACTTGTGCCCATTTAGAAAAAACCCCCCAAAAAAAACAGTATTTGTGAGGTCAGGTTTTGATATAGGAGGGGAACTGGAACGCAGTCATTGTCCCAATTCATCAAAGGTGTTTTGCTGGATAGAGGTCAGGACTCTGGAGTTCCTCCACACCAAACTGGTCAAACCAAGTCTTTAAGGTGCAAATAACGTGTTGAATGAGAGGCAAATCCAGTGCCAGCTACTACAGAAGTTGCTAACTGTCTGCTAAATCAGAGCAAAAGAATGTCACCAGCACACCACGGATCTCCAGAACGGGTCCAAAGCTTTATTTAGCAAAGACATCATTATAATAAGAGGTTGGGTGGAGGTCAGGACTCTATAGTTCCTCCACACCAAACTGGTCAAACCAAGTCTTTATGGTGCAAATAACAGGTTGAATGAGAGGCAATCCAGAGCCAGTTACTACAGAAGTTGCTAACTGTCTGCTAAATCAGAGCAAAAGAATGTCACCAGCACACCACGGATCTCCAGAACGGGTCCAAAGCTTTATTTATCAATGACATCATTATAATAAGCGGTTGGGTGGAAGTCAGGACTCTATAGTTCCTCCACACCAAACTGGTCAAACCAAGTCTTTATGGTGCAAATAACGGGTTGAATGAGAGGCAATCCAGAGCCAGCTACTACAGAAGTTGCTAACGGTCTGCTAAATCAGAGCAAAAGAATGTCACCAGCACACCACGGATCTCCAGAACGGGTCCAAAGCTTTATTTAGCAATGACATCATTATAATAAGCGGTTGGGTGGAGGTCAGGACTCTAGTTCCTCCACACCAAACATTATAACATCATTATAATAGGAGCAATGTTTCAGAGCCCCGCAGGACCACTTCATCAGGGAATGAAAAAGTGTGACAAAGTGAGGTATAAAGAGCAAACTATTTAGCAAACCATCCACCAATCTGGCAACAGTTGGTCAATGCAGTTCTACCTCTGTACAAGCATACCTACTGCCACAGGGGCTCAACAAGGTCTGATCCAAGTGGTTTCAGGATTATTGCAAAAGTCCAATTGTAAACGTTTGTACATATCTGAGGTTATTCTCTGATTTCATGTTGTTTATATTGTAGGGAGAGGGTTGGTGGAGGCCATCGGCCTATACTTGAGGGACATTGTCTCACCTTTCACCACCTTTTCTGATATTAACATAAGTTACACACACACGGGCAGCGGTAGTCTTGTTTCTCTAAATACATTTTGTTATTTATTTAGTTCTTGTTTTGTTGTACTTGGTATGGCAGACAACGAAAACAAAGCAAACTCTGTACTCCTGCACTTGGGGATGGACTCAGCAAAGGCTATGGTAACAATTCAGATGTCCTGGAAAATGCACTCCTTGCTGCCCTCAATGGACCGGGGTAGTCCAAAGTCACTGGATACAAAAAAAAAAGCAAACAGCGGCCCACCAGCCTAGTGCATTATCATAAAAAATATTTATTAAAAGGATAAAAAAAGTAAGTATCGTACTCACAATGGACATACAGGACAAAGGCACATCACACTAAACAGCTGTGTCCAATCCACACTGCATATAAATGGAACCCTGGACTTCCAACAGGCTGCCGCGTTTCGAGGACTCAGTCTCTTCCTCAGAGCCAACCTGAGGAAGAGGCTGAGTCCTCAAAACGCGTTAGCCTGTTGGAAGTCCAGGGTTCCATTTATGGACTTATATGCTGTGTGGATTGGACACAGCTGTTTATGCTGTGTGATGTGCCTTTGTCCTGTATGTCCATTGTTAGTACGATACTTACTTTTTATCCTTTTAATAAATATTTTTTACGATAATGCACTAGGCCAGTGTACCCTCTGTTTGTTTTCTTGGTATGGCAGACGTTTGCCCAAGTTTGGCCCCTGCATGGGTGTATTTCTGCACCTTTTTTGATAAATCAATAAACAAAAAAAAAACAAAAAAAAAATCCACCAATCAGTGAACAAAGAATCATCAATCAGCAACCCCCTCACTGTCATAATGATGTCATATTTCCACCACAGGCACACAGTTTTAAAAAAATGACATAACAGCAATCACCACTACAATAGAGAGCAACATAATACCATCACATTGGTATAACATATACCGTAGCCTAGGGTCAGCATAAACAGTGGTCTCATATTTGAATCTAAAATGAAGTTACTGTGGTGGAGGAGCAGCGCATAAATCGGCGCATTGACAATTGTCTGGTAAGTCAAGTTGCTAGCTACACTCCAATCCACGCATGGCCAAAGGACGAATGACTGTCCTGATACAGAATGCAGAGACAGAGAAAATTAGCAGTACATTCCTAGTTACCCTCTGTAGTTACATTTTACATTCAAAAGGAATAAATTCCATTTAGCTATACCCACCAATGCTACTTCACATTCTCTTTTATTAGTTTGGCGAATACATCTCTGTATATTTCATTTAGGAAATAAAGGAAACCTAAAACAGCGTTTTACTTCCTATATTCTTATAATCAAATACGACTATAGGATAACTGTCCATGTTGTGTAACATTAGACGAGGTTCATTCAAATACGCATGCAAAGCTGTAAGAAAGCAACAGCGATGGAGCCCACAGAAGCACCTAATCAAATATTGACATTCTGAAATGTAGTATTTGCATAGGCTTAGGCACATACAGTTCCCCTCCACTCCATCTGATAGTTGCTCAAAAGGACCAAGAGCTGTTCAAAGGAAGCGATGGCTCAGAAGGTATGTCTACTCTGCCCATAACCCAGAAACTGGAGTACTTCGAGAGCTGTTAATAGTTAAAGTCTGGCAAAGCACGGGGAAGAATCTCAAAACTGTTTGTTTAAGCATGCAGGGTCATTTTAAAGTTTCTGCTGAACCTAAAAAAAGAACCAACAGACAGTACTGTTTCAGCCCACTGGGTTTTATCAGGAAAGGACTGGCCACAGATGTGACAGAGGATAAAAAGTAGGGAGGGTAGGGAGACATCGGGCAATGCTCCCCCTGGAAAAGATCTTCAAAAAGGCTTTGTTAAAAATACATTCCATATAACTAAATAAATATTACAGTCTAACAAAACAAACTGTGAATGGTGATAAAAGTAAAAAACATAACACTCCCAAAAGTGAGACCACTGAAGCTCAGCGTTCTAGCCACCTTCACCAGCTCCAGCCAACACCAAACATACCAGAAACTCAGACCTGGTCTCAAATATATTACTGACAGAAGAATGGATGGATCTCTCCTCTATGCAGGGTGATGGTAACCACATATGCCAAATCAAAGTCTCATATACAGGGAGAGGGGAAGACGGAACCACAGAGTGTAGCAGTTTTTCAATCGATTTATTAAACTGAAGTTAAATACTCACAAGCAAGGGAACATAAGCCAGGCATTAACACTGACAGAAGTCACTCATCCAAGCCGGCATGATGACGTCACCAGTTCGTTCCACTCTTACATGTTTTCATCCTAAAAAATGCCTTCTGGAGTACGTTGGAGTCTCTTCTAGGTAAATACCTGCTTTTCTACATAGTTCTCCTGTAAATCACCAGATGCCCACCAGATGAATAAGCCCGTGTTCACACTGATGCGGTTCGGAATTGGCAGTGTTTTTTGTGCAAATTCTGCACCGCATCACAATCGTACCCCGTTCATGTGAACCGCTGCGGGTGTGCATGTTAAGTTAACAACACCCCAAAATCAGTCAGCAAACTGTGGTGCAATGTGAATACCCATGCGATCCAAAAAAAAGGGTCCTGCACCTTTTTGGTGCAGATATGGTGCGATTTGAGCCATACAAAATGTATGGCTTCAATCGCACCGCACACGAATCGCATGTGATTTGCACATGAATGCGATGCGGTCCCTGTGCAAATCATATGCGATATACCGCACTGCACAAGTGTGAACCCAGCCCAAAGCACGATACATATTTAAGCCACTGACTTCTTTATCCAGACCCCTGATTTCTAAACCGGGGGGGCCATTTGACACTCATTATCTGGCCCTCTGTGCCCCTGCAGACAGTTGTCTGTGTTTCCCCTACCTAGGTGCTTATTCAGGCCAGTGAATGGCATAACAGTGGCTTAGCGGGTAACACATCTAGGTTTCAACATTAGGGCCATCGGTTGAAATCCCAGCTATCATAATACCTGCATGGAGTTTGCATGTGTTTCGATGGATTTCCTCCCACACTCCAAAGACACGTTGGTAGGTCAATTTTCTTGTGTCTAAATTGGGGGGGGGGGGGGTAGAGACCGTAGACTAAGCTCCTTCAGGGCAGGAACTGATCAGAATGTATTATTAGAGATTGTAAGCTCTCACAAGCAGGGCCCTCATAACCCTCTTGCCTTGAACTGTATTGTAATGTCTCCCTTTATAGCAGCGGTTCTCAACCTTCCTAATGCCGCGACCCTTTCATACAGTTCCTCATGTTGTGGTGACCCCCAACCATAAAATTATTTACCCAGTAATTATAATTCATGAGTGTCGTTTTACTGCCAATACTGCTGCTTTCTACACAGTAGCTGCTTTTAACAGAGTAGCTGCTTTTAACACAGTAGCTGCTATCAACACAGTAGCTGCTATCAACACAGTAGCTGCTATCAACACAGTAGCTGCTATCAACACAGTAGCTGCTATCAACACAGTAGCTGCTATCAACACAGTAGCTGCTATCAACACAGTAGCTGCTATCAACACAGTAGCTGCTATCAACACAGTAGCTGCTATCAACACAGTAGCTGCTATCAACACAGTAGCTGCTATCAACACAGTAGCTGCTATCAACACAGTAGCTGCTATCAACACAGTAGCTGCTATCAACACAGTAGCTGCTATCAACACAGTAGCTGCTATCAACACAGTAGCTGCTATCAACACAGTAGCTGCTATCAACACAGTAGCTGCTATCAACACAGTAGCTGCTATCAACACAGTAGCTGCTATCAACACAGTAGCTGCTATCAACACAGTAGCTGCTATCAACACAGTAGCTGCTATCAACACAGTAGCTGCTATCAACACAGTAGCTGCTATCAACACAGTAGCTGCTTTCTACACAGTAGCTGATTTCTACACAGTAGCTGATTTCTACACAGTAGCTGATTTCTACACAGTAGCTGCTATCAACACAGTAGCTGCTATCAACACAGTAGCTGCTATCAACACAGTAGCTGCTTTCAACACAGTAGCTGCTATCAACACAGTAGCTGCTTTCAACACAGTAGCTGCTTTCAACACAGTAGCTGCTTTCAACACAGTAGCTGCTTTCAACACAGTAGCTGCTTTCAACACAGTAGCTGCTTTAAACACAGTAGCTGCTTTCTACACAGTAGCTGCTTTCTACACAGTAGCTGCTTTTAACACAGTAGCTGCTTTTAACACAGTAGCTGCTTTTAACAGAGTAGCTGCTTTCTACACAGTAGCTGCTTTCTACACAGTAGCTGCTTTTAACACAGTAGCTGCTTTCTACACAGTAGCTGCTTTCTACACAGTAGCTGCTTTCTACACAGTAGCTGCTCTTTACACATCGGAAATATGTGTTTTCCTGATGGTCTTAGGTGACCCCTGTGAAAGGGTCGTTCGACCCCAAAAGGGGTCACGACCCACAGGTTGAGAACCACTGCTTTATAGTGTAAAGAACTACACTATATAAATCATGTATTATATTTTTATTATGTATTATACTATTATTATTATTATTATTAATAATAATAATTAGAGCACTGCATACATTTTCAGCACTATACAAGTACCTTTAATGAATAAAAATAAATATTCTGTAAATTGGGTTCAATTCATTAAATGCTTATTTTTTCTCTGATCTCTTATAATGAATCTCACTGATAGAAACAACAAGTCATTATTTTAGGGTTCTGTTCTGAGCACAAATGTGTGAGAACTGATTTGTAAAGGGGTTGAAGTAGCAGCAGTCCCTAGCTGTCTCATATTGTGTGTTTCTTGAAGCAGGTCTCCGTTCTCCAACATCTCCTATAGCATGTTCACGGTCTCTAACCATCCTCTGCAGTCCCCAATTATTTCCTGAAGCATGCCCGTGATCCTTGACAATTGCCTGGTAAGTGTATGCAGGTTCTTCTGGGTTTCCTTAGCATTGCATTCCCTGAATAATATGTGTGGTCCTTTGGTGAAATCAGGGGCCACACTTGAGGACCCCTGTATTGAGAAAGTTGACCACTACTGATACAGACTGATGCGATAATAAAGCTGCAGCTGGTTTATGAAACGATTCCAAGGAGGAAATTACGTTCCCCGCATCTCTTGGCGCGGCAGACAATTATCCATAAGGAGGGATTCGTGTCTGTGTCATTATCCCTAAGTGAACAGGTCTTCAGGAACAAAACACATTCCTTCGCTAATGACTTGCACAATCCAGCAGCAGCCGGGCGAGAGGCAGCCAACTGTGTTACTGGGTTACAGCAACATCACTAAGGCAACACGAGAGCCGTCCCTGCATCCCGGCGATAGCATCTACAGCCTGCGATAGTGACACATTGCACCCAGCTCGGGGATAATCAGCTCAGCCTTCAGAGATCATGGTCTGCAGGAAGCACAGTCTCTCTGTCTTATTACCATTATCCATCATATTCCGTGAAGCAATAAAGCAAGACAAATGACTTGATGTAATAAGAGAGTGCTAGCGGAGAAATGAAAAGCGCATTTCTGATTCGTTGTTGCGGTTTATCTGAAAGCACACCCCTCGGCTTATTTGTGCGCTCCAGGCAAAATGATAATTAAAAATTTATCTAAAACGCAAAACTTTTTATTTTTTTCAGTATTGGATCGAGTGGCGAGGGTTAGAATCTCAGTCAGGTTATTTACGGCTTTCTGCAGCTGCAGCTTTCTACGGTCACAAAGGTAGTAGACCCTCTGGGAGAATGTAGGCCCGGCTGAGGGCTGAGGTGTATGGCCTAAGGCAGGGGCACAAAAAGGGTCAGTTTACTATCCTCCAGCTTCAGACTTCAAAGGGGTCAGTATGTGGTCAGTGGGAGTAGAAAATGTACTAGCGCCAGTAACAATGCCACATTATTGGTATCAGTTGGAAGAATATCAGCTGGGTGGGGGGGGGGGGTGTAGTGCCCTATCATTGGTGTCAGTGGGGTGGGGGGTGGAAGAGTAGTGCCCTATCATTGGTGTCAGTGGGAGGAATAGGGCCCCATCATTGGTGTCAGTGGGGGGAGTAGGGCCCCATCATTGGTGTCAGTGGGGGGAGTAGGGCCCCATCATTGGTGTCAGTGGGGGGAGTGGTGCCCCATCATTGGTGTCAGTGGGAGGAATAGGGCCCCATCATTGGTGTCAGTGGGAGGAATAGGGCCCCATCATTGGTGTCAGTGGGAGGAATAGGGCCCCATCATTGGTGTCAGTGGGAGGAATAGGGCCCCATCATTGGTGTCAGTGGGAGGAATAGGGCCCCATCATTGGTGTCAGTGGGAGGAATAGGGCCCCATCATTGGTGTCAGTGGGAGGAATAGGGCCCCATCATTGGTGTCAGTGGGAGGAATAGGGCCCCATCATTGGTGTCAGTGGGAGGAATAGGGCCCCATCATTGGTGTCAGTGGGAGGAATAGGGCCCCATCATTGGTGTCAGTGGGAGGAATAGGGCCCCATCATTGGTGTCAGTGGGAGGAATAGGGCCCCATCATTGGTGTCAGTGGGAGGAATAGGGCCCCATCATTGGTGTCAGTGGGAGGAATAGGGCCCCATCATTGGTGTCAGTGGGAGGAATAGGTCCCCATCGTTGGTGTCAGTGGGCGGAATAGTGCCCCATCGTTGGTGGCCAAGCTGCAGGACCCAAGGAATTGTCCAGTGTTAGCAGGAGCTCCATGCAAAGGATGATGGACTACTTTCACAGAGGTAGGCAACCTTTAAGAGGCAGAGATCTACCTGAAGAACATGAAAGATCACATATCACTGGGGTTTGGCACCCTCATTTTTTTTTAAAGAAATTAACTAGCTAGGCCAAACTAAATAGTAAGGGGAACTTAGAAAAGTGTAATAACACAAATGTCACTGTAAAATCAAACTTATACTACCCTAAAAGTGGACAATGTTAGAAGGCACCCTGCATGGGATTATAAGCTACTGTCACAGAGGTTGTGGTCCTGTGATGCCCAGCACTTACAGGATGTCCTCAAAGTATTCAAGGGTAAAAACATTTTGTGATGAAAATTAAGTACTGTGGGTGACAGTGCCAGGCAGAAGGTGAGTACTACAGCCCGAGTGCTTTACTTCTTTTTAAAGAAGAACTCCGGGATAGGCAAAAAACCCAAAAACACCCATTAGTACACCCCCTACACAAAACACTTAACGGATAATACAATTTTTTAAATTCTTAACATTGGGAAGAAAAGACTAACTGAATTTTCATGATCTCATCTCTGTAATTCAAAAGACAGCATCTGCTCTGCCAAGGAGGAGGTGTAACAGCCGGGATTACATCATATCCTCTCTCTCTGTAGTAAAAGGAAACTACAGTTCCCATCATCCACAACAAATTGTAGTGAATGTAGAGGGGTACACTAGGCCTGTACATGTTGAATGTGTCTGAAAGTCTCGGTCCACCCACCACTGCAAGTGGGGCTGTATGACATCACTGCTTGCTGGAGAAAGAACTACAGAAGGGATGTGCCCAGACCAGTGTCTGGGGGAATAGGAGGCATAACAGCCACCAGTCTTACAAACAGGAAACAAAAGAGAATTAACTGTTTGATTTGATTTGAAAATGAATAGGCTATTTCAGAGAATCTACCGAGTGAACCAGAAGATGGATGACATATTCAGTGAAGGTAGGAAATTGGCAACAAGGACTTGTAAAGGAGTTTTTCCCCCAGAGTTCTGCTTTAACCATAATAGGCCCCTGAGTTGAACCTTTACTGAATTCTTGACACACTCTAGTCTTAGTTTCTGAAAGGAAAAGAGGTAGCTGTAATCCAGCAGTATTATCTTCCATTCAATGTAGTGGAACAATCAATATTAAGCAAATGCGGAAATGCCTTTGAGAAAACATAAATCTGTCCAGAGTCACTAAAAGAAAAATAGTTAGTCTGGACTGGCCTATCTTTGTCTGTCATCAATATTCAAGATTTCTAGTTTCCATAGTAACATTAGGTGCTCAACGAGCATCTTGAGGATTCCAATGCCAATCACTAAAAGTGGTGGGTGGGGCATAGACTTAAAAAGCACTGTAAAATCATTATGATTAAAAGGCACAAAACAGTGTCCCCCTACCGTGTCCTCCTACTCTGCAACTGTTTCGTCTTTGTAAAGAGACTCATTAAATACCACAAAACGCCTTTAATTTCCCTGTCTGGCTGTGAACAAAATAACTGTTGCCTCCTCATGTGACCTAACACCTAGGCAAAAGATCACATGATGCAACTAACAAGAGCAATGTGGGTGCTTCACATCATTAGACACTCTGCAGCAAAAGACACTCTGCAGCTACACACTGTCTGGTAGATTTGCATCAACAAATCAGCAAAAGGAAACCAAGAAACAAATTGTATACATAAGGAGCAACTAACACTGCCTCCATATACACATAAAATTACAAACTATACATGGTGGCATCGTTTCCAAAACAGTAATACAAACAAACACAATTATTTTCATTAGGCCATTACATCCATTTTACATTTACATATAAAAATACAATTAAAAGTTTTAGTCCACCTTTACAGAAAAAATGTAACGGTAACACATGAACACCCCCCTGCCCCTGGTCCCTGCAGTACTTACCTCCAGAGTTGCTGAGCTCTCAGGACCCAAACAGCTGCTTCAGCTGTCTGGGGATTTGTAATCCTCCTCTCTGTACAGTGCATTCCGGGACGGACCAGATCGATTCTGATTGGTCAGCGCCATCACAGTGAATTGATCTGGTTGGTCTGTCCTGGAACCTCTGCACAGAAAAGAGAGGATTTCATACTGGACTGAATAAAAATTGTTTTTTTATAAATTAAATGAATTTAAATTAAAATATTATATATACACACACAAATATTATATATACATACACATACATACACACACACACACACACACATATATTATATACATACATATACACACACACACACGTATATATACACACACATTTATTATATACATACATACACACACACACACACACACACTCTCGCGTATATATACACACATACATATACACACACACACACACACACACACACACACACACACACATATATATATGGACATACATACATACACGCACTGTATGTTTTTCTTTTTTAAAGATGAATTCCAGGTATGGATATTTTATACAAAATTACATGGTCCAACTTGCATCAATGTAACTATGTATATACCATACCTGGCCAAGGCCCTTGGTTGCTGGAAAACACTGAAGCAGGCACCGCTACCCCACGGATCTCCTCTGGGCCTTGTGCTGAGCAGTCGGCCTGATACACTGTACACACAGAAGAAGCTCGGCTGCTCAGCCTAAGCGCCATTCTGAAAATGCTTCGCATTTTCTGAATGAATGCAAAGCTTTTTCTTATTGGATGAGGTGGAGAGGCGGGGTTCTGATATCACACTCTTCAATTTGTCCAATCAAACAACACTGCATTCATTCAGAAAATGCAAAGCATTATGTCAATGGTGCCCCTGCTAAGTAGCTGACTTCCTGTGTTTAGTATGCAGCAGGCTAGCCGCTCAGCATGGGACCCAAAAGCAAGTGGGCATCAGTGGAGTAGTGGTGTCTACTTCTGTGATTTCCATCTTCCAGAGGCATCAGTCAGGTATGGTTTATGGTATAGCCCAGGGGTGGGCAAACTTTTTGACTTGAGGGCCGCAATGGGTTCATATATTGGACCCGGGGGCCGGACCAAGAGTAGATGAATGATGTGTATGTGTCATCCATAGTAAGTATAGTAATATTCCCCCATAGTAAGCATAGTAATTAATCCCCCATATAGTAATTCATCCCCCATATAGTAATTCATCCCCCATAGTAATTCATCCCCCATATAGTAATTCATCCCCCATAGTAATTCATCCCCCATATAGTAATTCATCCCCCATATAGTAATTCATCCCCCATATAGTAATTCATCCCCCATATAGTAATTCATCCCCCATAGTAATTCATCCCCCATATAGTAATTCATCCCCCATATAGTAATTCATCCCCCATATAGTAATTCATCCCCCATGTAGTAATTCATCCCCCATATAGTAATTCATCCCCCATAGTAATTCATCCCCCATAGTAATTCATCCCCCATAGTAATTCATCCCCCATATAGTAATTCATCCCCCATATAGTAATTCATCCCCCATAGTAATTCATCCCCCATAGTAATTCATCCCCCATATAGTAATTCATCCCCCATATAGTAATTCATCCCCCATATAGTAATTCATCCCCCATATAGTAATTCATCCCCCATATAGTAATTCATCCCCCATAGTAATTCATCCCCCATAGTAATTCATCCCCCCTATAGTAATTCATCCCCCCTAGTAATTCATCCCCCATAGTAATTCATCCCCCATATAGTAATTCATCCCCCATATAGTAATTCATCCCCCATAGTAATTCATCCCCCATATAGTAATTCATCCCCCATATAGTAATTCATTCCTCATATTAATTCATCCCCCATATTAAGTCCCCAAGTCCCCCCTGTGTCAATTCACTTACCTTTGCTCCGCGCGTTCCTCTCGACGTGCTCCCGCGCCGTTCTGGTGTAGCATGAAAATCTGTCTCCTATGAGGATCTGTCCCCCTCGACGTATCTGCGCATGTGCCAGTTTCAGGCATTAGCAGCCGATCGGCGATCTCCGGCACATGCGCAGAAACGTCGAGGGGGACAGATCCTCATAGGAGACAGATTTTCATGCTACACCGGTCTTCAGGGCGGACTGTGAGAGGAGCCTAGCGGGAGCCTAGCTCCGCGGGCCGGATTAAAAGGTCCGCCGGGCCGTATACGGCCCTCGGGCCGTAGTTTGCCCATTGCTGGTATAGACATACGTACACACACAGTGTAACTGTATAAAATATCCATACCTGGAATTCATCTTTAAGCTAAAGCAGAATTGTCCTTTAAAAAAAAAAAAAAAAAAGTGGAGTTTCCCTTTAAGTATCAGCGTGAAAGTGAAAGGAAAAGGGTGCGATGGAGAATCATAACGTCTGAGATCATAAAAGGAATAGTGCACGGCCTCACTACATGCTTCACAAGGTTTTCTAGACATCAGCAGAGCTTGTACTGGAGTATTTAAACAGCAGTACGATATCCTATTTTTAATTAGATCCTCAGATGGTACATCACAATGGAGGAGTATAATTACCGTGTGCTCGAAGCAATGCCTCTGCAGTGAACAGGGGGGCCTGCAGCATGTCAGCCGTTTCCACAATCAGCATGTCCTTCAGACGGCGCAGATCTTGCGGACGAAGTCCTTCATATGGCTTCAGGTGGAGAGATAACACATAGAAAACAAAGAAAGACATTAAACGTCATTAAGCATACTTCATAAGAAAGGAAAAAAAAATACCAGCTTTAGCTGTGAAGAAAGGCATCCGTAGATTGGACTTCAGACAATGAATCACAATTCAGAATCTTGGGATAATGAAACGTGGATGTTATATCTCTTAGATTGTAAGCTCCCAGGATCAGGGCCCTCCTATCCTCTTGTATTGAACTGTATTGTTGCTGTATTGTCTCCCGTTATATTGTAAAGCGCTGAGCAAACTGTTGGCGCTATAGAAACCCTGTATAATAATAATATTCAGCTTTTTGTTTTTAAAAGGGAACCAATCATGATCTTACTTATACAATAATCTTAAAGCAGTATTAAACCCAAAAGGATTAAATATATTGCAGCTTACCAATTCTCGGATGTGATGACTACATTAGTTTTCTTTCTTCTCTTTTCATCTGGTGATCATTTTTCAAAAGAAGAAGCTCTCTTACAGATGTATCATTTACAGGGATGAGACAAAACTATTCAACACTGACAAGGGTGCTTACAATGATCAGTGCTTTTTATTTATGCAAAACCTTAATCCCAAAAGGAAAAAAAAGTTTTCTGTAACTGAATATAAAGTGTTAACTGGAGTTTGGCTTCAAATGTGTTAGTGTATCTAAATCTGCTAGCACATCTAGCACTCCCCTCACCCCAGGCTGACAATGCTGCTCTCCAAAGGTGTCCCATGTGCTCCTTAATCCAGAGTGTCTGTATAATACAGAAGGTGTGTTACTGGCCAAATGACGAGGTGAAAACAAAGGGAAAAACGCCTTAAAAATGAAAACTAATGAAGCCACCACATCTAATGATTGGTAAGGGTTAATTTTGGGTTTAATGCCACTATAAAGTTAAAAGACCCTGTTGCCACACTATTCATTTCAACAAAAATCTTTCCTATGTTTCTATCATCTCTAAAAGTTTCCCTTGTGCAGAAATCCAAAAGCCCTGAGACAGCTGCAGGGAGCTGCCATCTTGGATGTGATATCAGCAGCTCCAGCAGACTCAAGTGACACTCTATAGCAGGGGTCTCCAAAGTTTTTAAAAAAAAGGGCCAGTGTACTGTCTTTCAGACTTTGGGAGGGCCAGTGGTCCACTATGGCCAGTGGGTGTAGAAAATGTTTTGGGCTTGTTGGTCAGTGGAAGCAAAAAAAAATTACATAGAGCTTGTGGTCAGAAGAAGGAGGAATAGTGTCGCGTCTTTGGTATCAGTGGAAAGAATATAACCCCATCCTTTGTGTCAGAGGAAGGAATAATGCCCCATCAGTCGAAGGAATAGTGCCCCTATCCTTAGTGTCAATAGGAAGAATAGTGCCCCATTGCTGGTGTCAGTGGAAGGAATAGTGCCCTATCAGTGTCAGTAGGAGGAATAGTGCCCCATTGTTGGTGTCAATGGAAGGAATAGTGCCCTATCCTTAGTGTCAGTAGGAAGAATAGTGCCCCATTGTTGGTGTCAGTGGAAGAAATAGTGCCCTATCCTTAGTGTCAGTAGGAGGAATAGTGCCCCATTGTTGGTGTCAGTGGAAGGAATAGTACCCCTATCCTTAGTGTCAGTAGGAGGAATGGTGCCCATTGTTGGTGTCAGTGGAAGAAATAGTGCCCCTATCCTTAGTGTCAGTAGGAGGAATAGTGCAACATTGTTGGTATCAGTGGGAAGAAGAGTGCCCCATTGTTGGTATTAGTGGGTGTGATAGTGCTCCATCTTTGATGTCAGTGGGAGGAATAATATTCAGACGTGGAAGGCAGTATGACCCATCACTGGTACCAGTGGAAGGAATATGGCCCCACTGTTGAGGTCAGTAAAAGGAATTTTGCCCCACTGTTGGTGGAAAGAATGATACCTCATCATTGGTGTCAGTAGGAGAAAACAGGGCCTTGTATCAATGACAGGAATAGTGCCCAAAAGGCAGAATAAAGGCAAGCAAGGGGCCGCATCCGGCCCTTGGGCCACAGTTTGGAGACCACTTTTGCCCCAAAAGCAGATGAAGCATTTCTGGAGGACAGCATTATTCATTCTATACTTACATTGGTTCAGCTTGAACCAATGTAAGTATTTATAATTTTATACCTAATATATTGTTAGGGAATCTGACAATCACTGTAGTAGTCAGCACTACTACAGTGATCGCCGCTATCTTCCGGTTTCTGTGCCTGCGTGTGTTGGTATTTTGATACAGATTCGTAATTGCACCCTCTAGTGTTTATCTCTGTATCAGCAAGTATAATTCGCATTCCTGCTTAAAGCTTTACTCCAGGTATGATCTTAATTACACAGTTACGTTGGTCCAGCTTGGCACAATAGAAATATGCATATCTGTTACCGGACTGATCACTGGCGAAACTGGAAATCACTGTAGTACTTGGAACTACTGCAGTGTTCGCCATGATCTTCTGCACAGAGAGAACCTGTGAGGACATCACTAGGTCACAGCTTCCCTTTTGTACATTGACCACAGGGGGTTGCTTGCTCAGTTCTGCCTCCATTCACAGAACTTCTTGTATTTTATTAATGAACGCACAGGGTTTTCTGATTGCACAAGGAAACTAGATGGTAGGATTACATCACAATCTCCACCTTGTCCAGAATGCCTTGTATTCATTAAAAAAACTCCTTGTGGTCAACATGCAGTGGGGTAGCCTCTCAGCACAGAGCCCAAAAGATAGCAGCAATCCCTGTAGCAAGACTGACTAATATACTGGTTGTCATCTTCCGCAGCAGCCCATCAAGTATGAAATATGGCCCTATGTAACTATGAAATTAAACTCATACCTGGAGTTCAACCTTAAAGTACAGTGGGGATCGAAAGTTTGGGCACCCCAGCTAAAAATTTGTATTAATGTGCATAAAGAAGCCAAGGAAAGATGGAAAAATCTCCAAAAGGCATCAAATTACAGATTAGACATTCTTATAATATGTCAACAAAAGACCAAGAAAAATATCAGACAGAACAGCTCGCAGGATTGTGAGAAAAACAATTCAAAACCCACGTTTGACTGCACGATCCCTCCAGAAAGATCTGGCAGACACTGGAGTTGTGGTACACTATTCCACTATAAAGAGATACTTGTACAAATATGGTCTTCATGGAAGAGTCATCAGAAGAAAACCTCTTCTACGTCCTCACCACAAAAATCATCGTTTGAACTTTGCAAATGAACATATAGACAATCCTGATGCATTTTGGAAACAAGTTCTGTGGACCGATGAGGTTAAAATTTAACTTTTTGGCCGGAATGAGCAAAGGTATGTTTGGAGAAGAAGGGGCACAGAATTTAATGAAAAGAACCTCTGTCCAACTGTTAAGCATGGGGTTGGATCAATCATGCTTTGGGGTTGTGTTGCAGCCAGTGGCACAGGGAACATCTCACGAGTAGAAGGAAAAATGGATTCAATAAAATTTCAGCAAATTTTGGATAGTAACTTGATGCAATCTGTGAAAAAGCTGAAGTTAAAGAGAGGATGGCTTCTACAAATGGATAATGATCCTAAACACACCTCGAAATCCACGGGGGATTACATCAAGAGGCGTAAACTGAAGGTTTTGCCAAGGCCTTCACAATCTCCTGACCTCAAAATAATTGAAAATCTATGGATAGACCTTAAAAGAGCAGTGCGTGACAGACAGCCCAGAAATCTCAAAGAACTGGAAGACTTTTGTAAGGAAGAATGGGCAAAGATACCTCAAACAAGAATTGAAAGACTCTTGGCTGGCTACAAAAAGCGTTTACAAGCTGTGATACTTGCCAAAGGGGGCAGTACAAGATATTAACTCTGCAGGGTGCCCAAACTTTTGCAGACGTCATTTTTATGTTTTCTGTTATTTTGAAAGTGGAAATGATGGAAATAAAATCTAACTTTTGTTGACATATTATAAGAATGTCTAATCTGTAATTTGATGCCTTTTGGAGATTTTTCCATCTTCCTTGGCTTCTTTATGCACATTAATACAAATTTTTAGCTGGGGTGCCCAAACTTTCGATCCCCACTGTAGAACTATAGGCAAAACTTTTTTTTTTTTCCATGTTGGATAGAGTAAGCCAGTAAACCCCTGCCAGTTTATTTTTTACCATCTGTATCACATTTGGGAGATTTCTCTTCACTTTCTGTCCCATAGCCAAAACAGGAAGTGAGAATATCTCTGCAAATTAAGGGAATTCCTCCAGGTCACCAGAACTAGTGTCCCCAATGGAAAATTTCCCTTCTATTAATTTTCTGGGGACGGCCCAAAATGTGGTGTTTCTTTTACTTTCACTTCCAATGATAATGGTAAACAAATAGAGAGGGGGAATCTCCCTAACAGGAGTACAGACTGCAATAAAAACCTGACAGGTGTTCTAATCCCTCTACACAGTTCAAAACGTAATAAAAAACATGTTTTGCCTTTAGTTATACTTAAAGTGGTTAAAAAACTCTTTTTTTTTTTTTTAAAACGTAAAATTAAAAAAAAAGTTATACTCATCTGCTCTGTGCAATGGTACTGCAGAAAGCAGCCCCTTACCTCCTCTTCTGAGGTCCCCTGCCGAAGTGGTCTGCTCCTCCTATTCTGTGTGCACCCCCCATAGCAAGCCACCTGATATGGGGGCACACCTGCGGGTTTGCTCCTGAGATGGGCAATGTGCATTCATAGACAGGCAAGCCCCTGCTCCCTCCTTCCAAGATTTCATTGACATCAGGGGGAGCCACTGACTCTCGCTGCTATCAGTGCAGTCTGGGAGAGGGGAGATATGAACTGCAGCCGTGGTCAGCACTGGATCGATGTAGGAATCAGGTAAGTGTTTAGGGAGGGAGGTTTAGAGAAAACAGGCACTGGAAGGTTTTTTTTTTACTTTAATGCATACGATGCAGTAAGGTTAAAAAAAAAAATTAAAAAAAAAAACACAGAAAACATTTAGAGTTTAGAACCATTCTAAAGTAGAACTATAGGCAATTTTTTTTTCATTATAGATAGAGTAGTGGAGGGTTATATAATCCCTGTTAAATTTTTTTTTTCTTTCACCATCTGCAACCAATTACAGAGATATACCTTAATTTCCTGTCTCATAGCCAAACAGGAAGTGACAGGAAATCCCTGTAAATTAAGGGAATTCCTTGGGGACCCCCAAGTCACCAGAATCAGGTTCCCCATTGGAAAATTTCTCCAAAATTACTTTTCTGGGGACAACCCGAAATGTGTGATTTTCTTTACTTTCACTTTCATTGATAAACAGGACAAATAGAGAGGATGATTCTCCCTAATTTGGGCATAGGCAGCAATAAAAACTGACAAGTAATCTAACCCATCTCCACTCTATCCAAAACCAAAAAAAATGCATTAAGTTATACTTTAAAGCGGAGTTCCACTCAAAAGCAGAAGCTCCGCTTATTTGCCTCCTCCCCCCCTCCACTGCCATATTTGGCACCTTTTGGGGGGGAAGCGGATACCTATTTTTGACAGGTACCCGCTCCCACTTCCAGCTCCCTTCGCAGTTCAGCCCCCTCCTTCCTCCAACAGTCTCCTGGGAACCTTCACAGCTCCCAGAAGACTGCCAGACCAATGAGAATGCACAACTCACGCACGCGCAGTGGGCACCCAGCTGTGAAGCCGCAAGCTGTCACAGCCTGGTGCCCACAGTTGTAATGCTGGCGCCAGGGAGAGAAGAGGCAGAGAAGGGATGGCGCGGGTGAATACATCACTGGACCCTGGGACAGGTGAGTGTGTGTTTATTAAAAGTCAGCAGCTACAGTTTTTGTAGCTGCTGACTTTTAATAAACACAGAACTGACTGGAACTCCACTTAACCCCCCAATCACATCAAGCCAGACTTTGAAATCGTGAGACTTACAGTGAAGCCACACAATTTCAAAGTTGGGGGACGTGCCAATTTCAGGTGCGATTTGCAATACATTTGACACAGATGTCTATGCAAATTGCACAAAAAGTAGTGAATGTACTACTTCGGAAATCGGACCAACCAAGTCGGAACCGCACCGATTGGCATACGATTTGCATGGCATGCAAATCGCACCCAGTGCTACTGGGGTGTTAACCAGGAATGCGTAATATACTTACTGATACAAAGATACACTATATTGCCAAAAGTATTGGGCCAGCCCTCCAAATCATTGGATTCAGGTGTTCCAATCACCTCCATGGCACAGCTGTATAAAATCAAGCACCTAGGCATGCAGACTGGTTCTACAAAGAGTTGTGAAAAGAATGGGTCACTCTCAGGAGCTCAGTGAGTTCAAGCGTGGTACCGTGATAAGATGTCACCTGTGCAATAAGTGTCGGATGCAGTGGTGTAAAGCACGCCACCATTGGACTCTAGAGCAGTGGAGACGTATTCTCTGGAGTGACCAATCACACTTCTCTGTCTGGCAATCCGATGGATGTGTTTGGGTTTGGTGGTTGCCAGGAGAACAGTACTTGCCTGACTGCATTGTGCCAAGTGTAAAGTTTGGTGGAGGGGGGATTATGGTGTGGGGTTGTTTTTCAAGGGTTGGGCTTGCACCTTTAGTTCCAGTGAAGGGAACTCTTAAGGCATCAGCATACCAAAACATTTTGGACAATTTCATGCTCCCAACTTTGTGGAAAGAGTTTGGGGATGGCCCCTTCCTGTTCCAACATGACTGCACACCAGTTCACAAAGCAAGGTCCACAAAGACATGGATGAGCGAGTTTGGGGTGGAGGAATTGCTTGGCCTGCACAGAGTCCTGACCTCAACCCCATAGAAAACCTTTGAGATGAATTAGAGCAAAGACTGTGAGCCAGGCCTTCTCGTCCGACATCAGTGCCTGACCTCACACATGCCCTTCTGGAAGAATGGTCAAACCTTCCCATAGACACCCTCCTAAACCTTGTGGACAGCCTTCCCAGAAGGGTTGAAGCTGTTATAGCTGCAAAGGGCGGGGCCAACCCAATATTGAACCCTACGCACTAACACTGAGATACCATTAAAGTTCATGAGTGTGGAAAGGCAGGTGTCCCAATACTTTTGGCAATTAAGTGTAAGCACTAGGGGGTGCAATTACAATTCTGTAACCAAAATACGGAACAGCAAAGAAAGTAAAAATGTGAAAGAGTGGAAAAAGCTTTTAATTAAAATCTTGTAATAATGTAAGGTGTGTTATTTTTGGAAATAACTTTTCTTTAATTAAACCGATCTGTTTTTGCCTTTGTTTTTTTACAGTAAAGGTCAGGCTGTAATTTCTGCTCTGTAATTCCGATTTTATTTTTAAATTAATTTAGCAGAATGCCATCTGAATCAATCTTGGAATTATAGTCTCTCCCCAGCGCTCTGCAAGTTCTCAGTAAGCAGCCCAACTAGCGGATTTTCCAAAATGAGCCCAGTGATGTCTTCTTCCTTTCATGTGAGGAGTCAGACACTTCTGTGCTGCTGTCAGCAGATCATCATTAAGCCTATATTTTGCCTGTGGCAGCTTGTGACATAGATGCATAATTTGAGGCTTCGGCTTTATACCCTACATATTCCACATCCTGCATTTTCTAAATCACTATTGATTTCACATTTGATGGAGCTACGTCATCTACACATCTGCCTTGGGTCCGCAACCCATACTTTGCGTCTGACCTGCGACCTACACCAAACACTAACAATATTTACTCAATTCATCTGTGCAATTCAGATAAGAAGAGAGTAAAATGATGTTCCTTTCAAAGTGGCTATTCCGTTCATTCAGAAAAGACGGGCCAGTCTGTAAACTCGGCTTGCTGCTTCCACAAAATGTTTCTCCTTTCATTTGTAAAGCGATTCAAAACGTGGCACAATTTCACATCCAGTGCTGCGCATGCTGCCAGGAAAAGGTAAAACTACAGAAAATGTCGGATAGTAGGGTGGGGAGCTATACCAGGGCATGAAAGCTCATGAAGGATGCTTCAAACAGTGGCTTAGTGGTTAGCACTTCTGCGTTGTAGCACTAGGGTCCTCAGTTCAAGTCCTATCAGGACATCTGCATGGAGTTTACATGTTCTCCCTGTGCATGCACAAGTTGCCTCTGGGTACTCTGGTTTACTCCCAGACTCCAAACACATGCTGGTAAATTAACTAGCTCCAATCTCAAAAATTGACCCTAGTATGATATTCTACTGAGCACAAGGGTGGCTGTCTCACCATCTGCCACAACAGTAGATAAAGCACCTCAGGAGGTGTGGGAAAGTGGGGTGGGCAACTGTACCAGGTCTTTAAAAGTTCTCCAGTGGCCTAGTGGCTAGCACTTCCATCTTACAGCACTGGTGTCTTTAGTCGAAGTCCCATCAGGACACTATCTGCATGGAGTTTACATTCCTCTGGGTACTCTGGTTTGCTCCCACACTCCAAAGCCATGATGGTAGGTTAAAGGTCCCACAAATTGGCCCTAGTATGATAGTGTACTCAGAATTCCAAAGATGGCTGCCTCACCATCTGCCACAACAGCAGATAAAGCACTACTGGAGGTGTAGTTGAGGTGGGCAACTGTGTCAGCACCCAACTGTGGGTGGCCATAGGTGGACAACCATATCCTGAAGGGAGTTACAACGGAAATGCTCCACTTCAGCTTCTCTGTGTCTCAACCTGACTGGGAGCAGGCTAACTCTTCATCTTGTCTAGCGCTGTCACCACCATCCCAACACCCAAAAAAGAAAATGAACACACCAGGCAGCCCCTTTGCATAAGACTTTTTTGTTTCAGCAATCACTTCATCCACATGGGCCACTCGGAACCACGTGGATGGAGTTCTTACATATTTTTAGCCCCCAAGTGCATTACTTTACATTTTTCAACATTAAACCTCATGTATTTGCCCACGCCCTTTATTGAGATATTTTTTGTAAAGTTTATATATCCTGCAATAACATCACAGCAGGATATAGAAACTGTACAAGAAGACTTCAATAAAATTAAGGAGTGGGCATATACATGGCAAAAGAGGTTTCATGTTGAAAAATGTAAAGTAATGCACTTGGGGCTAAAAATATAAATGCAAGTAACACGCTAGGTGGAGAACCTCTGGGGGAATCCAGGACAGAAAAGGATCTGGAGGTCCCAGTAGAAGACATGCAATGCCAAGCTGCAGCAAGCAAAGCTAACAAAATGCTAGCATGCATAAAAAGGGGAATTTACTCCAGAGATAAAACTATAATCCTGCCACGTTATAAAAAAAACTCTGGTTCGGCCACATCTGGAGTATGTATTCCAGTTCTGGTCACCAATGATCAGGAAGGATGTGCTTGAGCTGGAGAGAGTCCAGCAAAGAGCAATAAAATTAATAAGGGGACTGGAGGACCTCAGTTATGAGGAAAGACTACAAACATTAAACTTATTCCCTCTGGAGGAGAAGAGACGCTTGAGAGAAGATACAGTGAAGGAAATAAGTATTTGATCCCCTGCTGATTTTGAATGTTTGCCATCTCACAAAGAAATGATCGGTCTAAAAATCGAATGGTAGGTGTATTGTAACACAGAGACAGAATAGCAAAAAAAAATTCAAAAGAAATGTATGTCTAACAAATTATGCACAGATTTGCATGTTCATGAAGGAAATAAGTATTTGATCCCCTTCACAAAACATGACTTAGTACTTGGTGGCAAATCCCTTGTTGGCAATCACAGAAGTCAGACGTTTCCTGTAGTTGGCCACCAGGTTTGCACACATCTCAGGAGGAATTTTGGCCCACTCCTCTTGGCAGACCCTCTCCAAGTCATTAAGGTTTGGTGGCTGACATTTGGCAACTCAAACTTTCAGCTCCCTCTACAGATTTTCAATCGGATTAAGCTCTGGAGACTGGTTAGGCCACTCCAGGACCTTAATGTGCTTCTTCTTGAGCCACTCCTTTGTTGCCTTGGCTGTGTGTTTTGGGTCATTGTCATGCTGGAACACCCATCCACAACCCATTTTCAATGCCCTGGCTGAGGAAAGAAGGTTCTCACCCAAGATTTATCGATACATTGCCCCATCCATCATCCCTTTGATGCGGTGCAGTTGTCCTGTCCCCTTAGCAGTAACCTGAGAGTTGGCTGTACAAAGGTTTGTATGGTTAGATTGTAATGTGTATCACGACCCTTTGGGCTTATTCAATAAAGAAAAGGGATACCTCTCAGGTAAAACAATCAATTTCAGACCCAACACAGGTGCTGGCTCCATGTTGGGCTCATTGACACAGGCATGCCAATCTGTTTGGACGCGCAAAGGGCTATCTTTTCCTACATGGGATGCACAGGTGTTGTGTGACACAGACACAGGCGCTGGTCCCAATTTGACAGCCGTGAGGGTGCGTGTTGCCGAACACATAAATGTGTATGTTCAGGGACACACCCCCCACAAACACAGTTGTCCAATTGGGACATGAATGGGATTGCCTGCACGCAGATGCATGGATCAAAACTGGGACCAATGGCTGTGCCAGTACAACCATTGCATCATAATAGACATGAATGGGATTGCCTGCATGCAGATGCATGGATCAAACTGGGACCAATGGCTATGCCAGTACAACCATTGCTTCATAATAGACATGAATGGGATTGCCTGCAAGCAGATGCATGGATCACCTGTGCATCCCGTGCAGGCAAAGAAGGCCATTATGGCCTACACACAGGCATAAGGATCGATGCGTCCATGTACATTAGCCTTTAGGATTAAAGTATCCTTAGGGCCAGTGTTGATTGTCTTTGAAGGTCCTAATGCGGGCATGCTTTTGATTTTAGTTCCTCGGAGACCTTTCAGAATTCATTGACAGGTGAAAAAGTTATTTTTTGCATCCCCAATAATGAAAAAGTTATGAAGTATACAAAAGTCTCTAACACTGGCCCTTACTAATACCTTCACTGTGAATTTATGTATCACTGTGACACTCCCAGTGTAGTTCAGTACACAGATAGTCAATGCTAACAGAAATCAAAACCTACCTCTCGCTTGTCTAAGGCGGCGTATTCTGCTTCAATGTCGTCTGCCTCTGGGTCCCGCGAGAACACCATCTGAGACTCCAGTTTGAGCGCCAGGTCCTTGTGGTTCTGTTTCTCAGAGCAGTCACAGGGGGTGTCCTTGTTCTCATTTTCAGCAAAGAGGTTACTTCCATTCCTCACTAGTAGCTGTTAGAAAAAACATACGATGCTCATTATTTCATAATTAAATTGCAACTAAAAAATAACAATTTTATAGATCTTGGCTTACTGGTCCTCAGATGTGATGGTGTCATTAGTTTTTTTTAAGTGGAAATTTCACCTGGAAATCCTGAGAATAACACACTTCCTGTCTTTGGTTTCAAAAACCAGTCAACCCTATTTGAACATTTGATTAATATTTTGCACACATTTCAGGCCTGAATATTACTTAAAGCCAAACTTCAGGCAACTAAAAAGTTATTCCATGCAGCGAGGCTAAGCCTACATGTTCTAGTCTATGAGGGCAAAAAAAAAAAAAAAGTCCTCCACTCCTCTCTGCAGTTAGACTAGTCCCCGCAGCTTAGTCTCCCCATACTTCAGTAGTCCTGACATCATCAAGACAAAAGCAGGGTCCATAGTCATAGGCGCAATGACACTAAGGGACAGTTCACCACCGGAGTCATTAAACAAAGTCATTCAAACAAGTCATTAAAAGTCATTAAAAGTGATTGCAAACCTATTTTTTTAAAATAATAAAGCCAGCGTGCAATGGGGGCACTCCTGCAAGCTCAATCACAAGGCAGGATCTGTATGTCCATTGACACACAAAGTGCAGCTCTGCCTCGCCTCCTAGCAGGCTATGATTGACAGCAGCAAGAGCCAATGACTGCTACCTCCATGTCCAGCACTGTGCACAAGAGCAGTGGCTCTATATCTCCTCACTGGACATGGAGCCGAGGGGGAACCCTGGGCAACATGGCAGATCCAGGGGGAGCCCTCGGTGGCATGGCATAGCCGGAAGAAACTCTGGGTAGCATGGCAGGAGTACTCTGGGCAGAGTCAGAGGTGAACCCTGGGCTGCATTGCAGAACGGGGGGGGGAACACTGGGAAGCACAGCAGAGCTGAGAGAAACACTGGGCAGTATGGCAAAGCCGGGGGTACTCTGGGCAGAGCCAAGGAAAACCTTGGGTGGCTTGGCAGATCCGGGGATGGGGTGGGGGGGACGGGGCTCTGGTTGGCTTGGCAGGAGTGGGTGTACAGAACTTGACATCATTGTCCCTTAGAGATATAAAAAGTCGGTTGGCAATTTATTTCACCAACATCAGTTCATAATGCTCTACTTATGTCCCATTTATTTGCCCATCACCTTACCTCAATACAAGTTTTCATCCCTGAGGCAGCAGCATAGTGCAAAGGTGTGTTCTTCTTGTTGTCCGTGGCATCGAGTGCAGCCCTCTCGTACTCGCCATGGTCAAGCTTTGCTCCTTTCCACTCTAGAAACATCCGTAAACACTCAGACCTCCTGCGGTCGTCATCCACTGGTCGGGGCAAGCGGTGGTCTAGAGCACCTTCTGAGATCCGCAGATCGGATCCCATACAAAGCAAGTGCATAGAACTCTCATTGTGAATGTTGCGTTTGTTGGGATTCCCGTCTTTCCCAATAAGAAAAGCCCTGTAACAAAAAAAAAAAAGATGGATGATAGACAGAGAATGATACATAACAAGAACATGAGTGAACATAATGGGGTTGATTTACTAAAGTCAAACAGGCTGTGCACGTCCAGAGTAAAATAAAGTTTTGCCTTTAGTCCTAGTTTAATGCAGCTCTGTAATTGTTAATACATCATTAAAGCGGAGTTCCACTCACTCTGTAAAAAAATATAAGTCAGCAGCTATAAAAACTGTAGCTGCTGACTTTTAAAAAACAGCCACTCACCTGTCCCACGATACCCCGTTGCCCCCGCCATCCTGTATTCCAGGCTCCGACATCTTCAGTATGGGCACCCAGCTGTGACAGCTTGCGGCTTCACAGCCGGGTGCTCACTGCGCCTGCATGAGTAGCACTGCGCTTCCTGAATGGCCCGTAGTCTTCTGGGACCTGTAATGTGTCCCACAAGACTTCGGGGAGGGAGGGGAGGAGGACAACGTCCGCTTCCGATCGCCTAGGCGAGTACCTGTCAAATTCGGGTACACTCCCCCCCCACTCCCCAAAGGTGCCAATCCTTAATGGAGAGTGGGGGATCAATCTAAAGCGGAACTTCCCCTTTTGGGTGGAATTCCGCATTAAATGTATTTTTTAAATGCAAGCATGGTAAAGTACTTTGTTTTTTTATCAGCCTCTTGAAGTTTATTGTACAGTCTAGACAGTAAAGTTCACAGAAGGTAAAAGCAAAAAGGAGCCAGTCAGATATGCTGTAGCAAAAGAAGCATGCTGATTGTGGGAGAGAGCAGAGTGACAAAGATTAGCTCATCAATGTGCGGCCTCTCTTTGCACTGTTCTGACACATGGTGGGGTTGGGGAGGAGACCTGTAAAGAGAAGTGAAAAATCCAGCAGAGACAGACCAGGTCTTCTTCACTTCCAGGAAGGACTGTGCTGTCAGTGAGAGCTGTGAAAATATCAGCAATGGATGGACAATCCTTGTCCTTCTCCCTTCTTTAGATTTCATTTGTGTACTCAGCAGCTTGCCTGGAGTTCAGCTTTATATTTGCAGAGACTCTTTTTACAGGATATTATTTTGCTCCCCCAGATCAGTAGAAGCAGCACTTCAATAAAAACCCAACCAAGCTGCTAGAGGATCTGCCAGAAATCCAGTGTGCTTCTAACTTCCTGTTTGGGCTGACAACGCCATGTGCCCTTACTTAACGAAAAATCACAAACAGGTTTTCCAGCCCCACCAGCTGGATGACAGCCTTTCACCTACAGTGGGGCAAAAAAGTATTTAGTCAGCCACCAATTGTGCAAGTAATTGGCATCATAGGTAGACCTCAACTATGAGAGACAAAATGAGAAGAAAAATCCAGACAATCACATTGGCTGATTTGGAAAGAATTTATTTGCAAATTATGGTGGAAAATAAGTATTTGGTCAATATCAAAAGTTCATCTCAATACTTTGTTATATATCCTTTGTTGGCAATGACAGAGGTCAAACGTTTCCTGTAAGTCTTCACAAGGTTGGCACACACTGTTGCTGGTATGTTGGCCCATTCCTCCATGCAGATCTCCTCTAGAGCAGTGATGTTTTGGGGCTGTCGCTGGGCAACACGGACTTTCAACTCCCTCCAAAGGTTTTCTATGGTGTTGAGATCTGGAGACTGGCTAGGCCACTCCAGGACCTTGAAATGCTTCTTACGAAGCCACTCGTTCGTTGCCCGGGCGGTATGTTTGGGATCATTGTCATGTTGGAAGACCCAGCCACGTTTCATCTTCAATGCCCTTGCTAATGGAAGGAGGTTTGCACTCAAAATCTCACGATACATGGCCCCATTCATTCTGTCATGTACATGGATCAGTCGTCCTGGTCCCTTTGCAGAGAAACAGCCCCAAAGCATGATGCTGCCACCCCATGCTTCACAGTAGGTATGGTGTTCTTTGGATGCAACTCTCCTACCAAGCAGTTCTGTTTTGGTTTCATCTGACCATATGACGTTCTCCCAATCCTCTTCTGGATCATCCAAATGCTCTCTAGCAAACTTCAGACGGGCCCGGACATGTACTGGCTTAACCTCCCTGGCGGTTTTCCCGAGTGTAGCTCGGGGTAGAATTTCTATACCACAAGCGGTAACCCCGAGCTACACTCGGGCTTACCATGCGGCGCTGCTCTGGGGGTCCCTGCAGCACTTACCTTGTCCTTCGTTCCCACGATGTGTCCCCTGCAGCGTCCCCGGCCATCTCCTCCGGCCGATGCCGGCATCCGGCTTCTGTGTTCCGGTCCCCGTGACGTCGGGACGTACGGGCGCCGCCGGCGGCGGGAAATTTAAAAAATTTTAAAAATGTCATTTTTTTTTTTTCAATTTTAAATAGTAAAACATTGCTGTTTCATCCCATTTCACATACATTTTGTCCCGAGTGCTTTGTCCTGCGCCCTGCCTGCATTTTGTCTGTTCTTTCTGCCTGGAAACTTAGAAAAGTCCATGGCGTCCAAAAAGCGTCCCTTTACGTCAAAAGCGGTTTTAGACCGGCTAGAGAACAGCGATAGTAAATCAGAACCACTTACAGAATTGAGTGATAATGATTTGTGGGGAAATTTTCCTAAAAATTACAGCCTACAATAAAAAACTATTTCCATGCGAAAAAATGGTACCGCTTTCAGCACAAAAAATCAGAAGGAATCATACCGCCAAGGAGGTTAAGCAGGGGGACACGTCTGGCACTGCAGGATCTGAGTCCCTGGCGGCGTAGTGTGTTACTGATGGTAGCCTTTGTTATGTTGGTCCCAGCTCTCTGCAGGTCATTCACTAGGTCCCCCCGTGTGGTCCTGGGATTTTTGCTCACCGTTCTTGTAATAATTTTGACCCCACGGGGTGAGATCTTGCGTAGAGCCCCAGATCGAGGGAGATTATCAGTGGTCTTATATGTCTTCCATTTTCTAATTATTGCTCCCACAGTTGATTTGTTCACACCAAGCTGCTTGCCTATTGCAGATTTAGTCTTCCCAGCCTAGTGCAGATCTACAATTTTGTTTCTGTTGTCCTTCGCCAGATCTTTGGTCTTCACCATAGTGGAGTTTGGAGTGTGACTGTTTGAGGTTGTGGACAGGTGTCTTTTATACTGATAACAAGTTTAAACAGGTGCCATTGATACAGGTAATGAGTGCAGGACAGAGGAGCCTCTTAAAGAAGAAGGTACAGGTCTGTGATAGCCAGAAATCTTGCTTGTTTGTAGGTGACCAAATACTTATTTTCCACCAAATCAGCCAAGGTGATTGTCTGGATATTTTTTCTCATTTTGTCTCCCGTAGTTGAGGTCTACCTATGATGACAATTACAGGCCTCTCTCATCTTTTTAAGTAGGAGAACTTGCACAATTGGTGGCTGACTAAATACTTTTTTGTCCCACTGTATCCTCAAACCCTCTCTGTTCGACTCCACATTTCTTTTACAGCAAAACAATACTGCTGCCTCGAGTCCCAAGAGCCTGTACACATGCTACATGTGAAGGGCTATTGGGAGACATAGTTCTGGTGGCATGCATACATCAACAGGAACCGAACTCCGAGCATGTAGGATTTTGAAAGATAATGTCATATAGAGTATTAAATGATGGGGGGGAGGGTGGTATATTTAGGTTATGCCTGGACAACACTTAAAGACATAGTAACTATTGATGTTGTTAGCTCTGTTGTGATGGTAATAAAATTAAATGGAAAAAATATACAAGTGTTAAAAATGTATAATAATAAAAAAGAAAAAATTAAAAGCAACCCCATGGGGCACGCACATTTATGTAAACACAAATTGCTCCACACATGTGAGGTATTGCTGTAAAGTCAAAAAGAAAGCAGTAATTCTACGTTCATAATTAATGAGCTTTTCTAAACTGATGACCTATAAAGGCTTTTAAAGAGTCACCTATGGGCAATTTTGGCAATTTCATGGGCATCCAAACTTTTTTCTCAACAGGTATAGCATGCAGTTTTAAGGCTTGACATGTTTGGTATCAGTTTTATTCAGTGCCACCCCACCTTTTATACTTGCCAAAAAGTTGGGTATTACATTGTGTATGTATGCACTAAAATGTATTTATTTATTTTTACAGAAAGTATGCGTTTGATGAATATTTGTATAAATATCATGCACCGTTAAAAAAAAAAAAAAAAAAAAAAAAAAAAAACTTTGGAACTCCCACCATTTTATTCTAGAGTCTCTGCTTTCAGCAAATATTTTTCTCTGTTTGGGGTTTTAAGTAATTTTCTGGCAAAAAAGTTGTGTGCTCAGGTCAGTTACCGTATTTTTAGCTCCATAAGACGCACTTTTTCCTTCCCAAAAAATGGGGAAAAAAGTCTGTGTGTCTTATGGAGCGAATATGGAGCGGCTGGCCCGGTAAGTCTCGCCATGTTTGAATACTGGGCCGGACGCTTGGCTCTTCTCTGCAGACCTCCAGCGGTCCTACGTGTTCCTCGGTCCAGCGGTGTCCTCAGTCTTCTCTCCCCGGCACCCGACATAGGCACCCGGCTGTGACAGATTGCGGCTTCACAGCCAGGTGCCCACTGTGCATGTGCGAGAAACACTGTGCTTTGTGGATGGCCTTGTAGTCTTCTGGGATCTGTCATGTGTCTCAGAAGATTATGGGGAGGGAGGGGGAAGGACAACTCCGCAGAAGTGGGAGCTGGTACCTGTCAACTTCGGTTACCCGCTCCCCAAAGGTCCGCAGTCTCTGGTCATCTCCTGTACTATATCCGCAGTCTCTGGTCCATCTCCTGTACTGTGTCCGCAGTCTCTGGTCCATCTCCTGTACTGTGTCCGCAGTCTCTGGTCATCTAGTGTACTATGACCGCAGTCTATGGTCCATCTCCTGTACTATGTCCGCAGTCTCTGGTCCATCTCCTGTATTGTGTCCGCAGTCTCTGGTCATCTCCTGTACTACAGTCTCTGGTCATCTCCTGTACTACAGTCTCTGGTCATCTCCTGTACTACAGTCTCTGGTCATCTCCTGTACTACAGTCTCTGGTCATCTCCTGTACTACAGTCTCTGGTCATCTCCTGTACTACAGTCTCTGGTCATCTCCTGTACTATGTCTGCAGTCCATTGGTTCAGAATATTTTTTTTCCCGTTTTCCTCCTCTAAAATCTAGGTGCATCTTATGGTGTGAAAAATACGGTAATTTAAAAGTAAAGTAATTTCAAAAGTCTTTCAACCTTTTCAAACCTGCAGCTTTTATTACAATAATACTCAGTAATCCTGCCATGAAGATTCTTGTTCCGGAATTTATGGGTGACAACTTCACTTGCAGTAGAGACTACAAATGGCCATGCTGCTGCCAGGAATTGTATGTTGTCACCAGCAGAGAAATGCTGTGCATCCGTATATGTGTAGAGGAAGTGACTGAAAAAAGGCTGGAGGATATCAGCAGCACTGAGATGGAATGAAGGATGAAAAGATCTGAAAAGTGTTTAAAAAAAAAAATAATAATAAAAAGGCGATTTTTTTTTTCTTTTTAAATGATAATAATACATAATGTTTCAGAAAAAAAATGTCATCCCATTAGGGTTTGGACAAAGTATCAAAGCTTTCCCTGCTCCATCCAAAGTTTTAATCCAGGTTCTAAAGATCCAGACTCTTGACGTTCAAATCAAGCGGCCGGATAACATGGTGCTCACTTGATTAAATTAAAGCATGAATATTCAGTAGACAAATCACAAGGTAATAACCAACACAACATGAAATGTTAATAAAAAGCCAAACTGATATGAGTATAGAATAGATAAAGCCTCCCGTTCATCTGTAGGGACACGGTACATGAAAAACAAAAAGACTGCAACCAGATATGAATTGTGCAATAACCGTCTTGAAGCAAAAATCCACAATTCTAAATGGCAAACATGATCTACTACCCGATTATAAAATATATGGCAGAGGTATGTGGATATCCGTACAAAATTATTGAGTTCAGGTGTTTCCATTGAAGTATTAAAGAAGAACTCCAGCCAAAAACAACAAGATGAAAGAGAATAGTCCATTAAAATGTAAAAAAAACAAAAAATACCTTTTGCAGCATTTTCTTCAATCCAGAGATTACTTTCTTTCTGCCAATAGATGTCCTCAGTTTGATAGCCAGCATCATTCAGCCCACTTTCTCTGAGCCCAGGTAGTCTGGGATCTGCTCCAGCCTGTGACTGTACAGCAGGGGCCTCCAAAACCTCTAAACAGAGGGCCAGATTACTGTCCTTCAGACTTTAGAGGGGCCAGACTGTGGCCATTAAAAAATGCCTCAGGCTTGGTGGTTGGTGGCAGAAAAACAAAATTACATAGCGCCTGTGCCCATAAATGTTATTGATGGGAGAAATGGTGCCCCATCATTGGTGTCAATAGGAAGAATGGCTCCCCATCTTTGGTGTAAGTGAGAGCAACAGCACCCCTTTGTTGGTGTCAGTGAAAGGAACAGTGCCCTATTCTTTGTATCAGTGGGAGGAATAGCACCCCATTGTTGGTGTCAGTGGGAGAAATAGCACCCCATTATTTGTGTCAATGGAAAAAATGGCCCCCATCTTTGGCGTCAGTAGGAGCAATCGTGCCCCTTTGTCGGTGTCAGTGAAAGGAATAGTGCTCTATTCTTGGTTTCAGTGGGAGGAATAGTATTCCATTGTTGGTATCAGTGGGAGAAATAGCACCCCATCATTGGTATCAGTGGGAGGAATAGTGACCCAAGTGTTGGATAAAGGCAACAAAAGGCTGCATCCAGCGTAGAGGACACAGTTTGGAGACACTGTTCTACTGCAGTGGGGCTGAACTCTTATGATATAGAGCAGTGGTGGCCAACTCTCTTGATATGTGGGCCTCAAGTGCGGCCTGAAACATCATCAAAGGGCAGCACATACAATTCAGTAAATATTCATTATCAGAGAGAGCAGACGTGCAACAGAATATAGTCCTAGACCATGGCCATGATACAGGATATGGTTGAAGACTGTGGACAAGCTATATGATTTGTTGGAGACTGAGGACATTCTTCAGGAGACAGGTATAGACTGGAGACAAACTACATGAGCCTGCTAGAAATCGCTACTATAAGGGGGCAATAGGGAGACACAGATTAGTGCCTGGGCGGCCGCATGACCAGGGGTAAACGGCCGCATGTTGGGCACCAGGGATATAGAGGGCCTCGAGAGTTGCCCATGATGTCACCAAAAGGCTGCACATAATATTCAGTAAATGGCAATGCTGCAGAAAATGGCCAGAGACTGCAGGCATGCAACGGGAGTTGTTGGAGACTGGGGACATGCCTTTGATTATCTTCTGAAATGTGTTGCCAGTCTATGAATATCTTCTGAGTTTGAAAAAATATTACAGGATACTAAAAGAGATCTCCACTATTACAGCCCATTTACAAATCAGTGCTTTTACATTTGTGCTCCCTACAGTCCCCTTGGAAATGATTTGTGCCACATTAGATATTGCTCTTAGCAAGATCCATTATATAAGATGAGATAAAAAAAAAACATAAAAGAGAAAAAAGGGAAGGACAACACAGAAAAAGTAAGGTAGGCTGAAATAAATAAACCAAGCCATTTAACGAAAGAATATTTTCTCCACTGGTCCAAGCACCAACATAAGAAAAAGCAAGATTACGGTTTGCAGAAGCCCCTAGTACTGCACAATAAGTGCCAAAAGGGCCATAGGTTGGGCACAAAGACTCAATATAAAAGGTGAAGCAACACAGTGATGAGCTCATGTGGGAAAATGTGTTCTGGTCTGATGAAACCAAGGTTGAACTTTTTGGCCATAATTCCAAAAGATTTGTTTGGTGCAAAAACAACACTGCACATCACCAAAAGAACACCATACCCACAGTGAAGCATGGTGGTGGCAGCATCATGCTTTGAGGCTGTTTTTCTTCAGCTGGAACTGGGGCTTAGTCAAGGTAGAGGAAATTATGAACAGTTCCAAATATCAGTCAATATTGGCACAAAACCTTCAGGATTCTGCTAGAAAGCTGCACATGAAGAGGAACTTCATCTTTCAGCATGACAACGACCCAAAGCATACATCCAAATCAACAAAGGAATGCCTTTACCAGAAGAAGATTAAAGTTTTGGAATGGCCCAGCCAGAGCCCAGACCTGAATCTGATCAAAAATCTGTGGGGTGATCTGAAGAGGGCTGTGCACAGGAGATGCCCTCGCAATCTGACAGATTTGGAGTGTTTCTGCAACGAAGAATGGGCAAATATTGCAAAGTCAAGATGTGCCGTGCTGATAGACTCATACCCAAAACGACTGAGTTCTGGAATGAAACCAAAGGGGGCTTCAACAAAGTATTAGTTTAAGGGTGTGCACACTTATGCAACCATATTATTTTAGTTTTTTATTTTTACTTCCCTCCACCTAAAAGATTTCAGTTTGTTGTTCGAGTTGTACAGTTTATAGGTTACATTAAAGGTGGAAAAAGTTCTGAAATTATTTCTGTCTTATTTTTTTACATCACAGAAACCTGAAATTTTAACAGGGGTGTGTAGACTTTGTATATCCACTGTAGTTACGTTGCTCCAGTTGGACCTCTGTAACTATGTACGGTTTGGTCCATATATATTTGGACACAGGCACAATTTTCTTACTTTTGGCTCTGTATGCCACCAGAATACATTAAAACGAAACAATCCAAATGAATTTGAAGTGCAGACATTCACCTTTAATTCAAGGGGTTGAACATAAATATCAAGTACAAATTTTAGGAACTGCAACCATTTTTATACACAGTCCCTCCTTTTTCAGGGGCTCAAATGTAATTAGACAAATGAATATAATCATAAATAAAATGTTCATTTTTAATATTTTGTTGAGAATCCTTTACTGGCAATGACTGCCTGAAGTCTGGAACCCATGGACATTACCAAAGACTGGGTTTCCTCCTTTCTGATGCTTTGCTAGGCTTTAACTGCAGCTGTCTTCAGTAGTTCTTTGTTTGTGGGTCTTTCTGCCTTTAGCAAGTGAAATGCATGCTCAATTGGGTTGAGATCAGGTGATTGACTCGGCCATTGCAGAATATTCCACTTCTTTTCCTTCGAAAGCTCCTAGGATGCTTTTGAAGTGTTTTAGATCATTATCCATCTGTACTGTGAAGCGCTGTCCAATCAACTTTGCTGCATTTGGCTGAATCTGGGCTGACAGTATCTCTCTAAATGCTGCAGAATTCATCCGGCTGCTTCTGTCTTCTGTCACATCATCAATAAACACCAATGACCCAGTGCCACTGGAAGACATGCATGCCCATGCCATCACACTTTCTCTACCATGTTTTACAGAGGACGTTGGGTGCTTTGGATCATGGCTGAGGCTACAACCATGAACCCAGTATCATTTTTTTAAAGCTGGCTATTCTCTTTCAAGTAAAAGTAATCTTAGTGGTTAATCAGCTGCTGGATTACTTTTATGGGTGGTGGGAGGGGATCCCCCCCTCCCAGTGCCCACTAGCACGGTTACCAGGCTTCCCATACAACTGGGAAGCTGGAATCCGGATTACCACAGAGATGACCGTTGACCAGATGGTGTCCAGCCATTTCTATGGTCCTGGGAGGCCAGTATGGACGTCATGACATCACTTGTAGTTCTGGCAGATATAAACACTGACAATTTTTTTTTGCTGGAAAGCCTGAGATCAATTTTGTTTTTATTTCACGCTTTCCAGCATAGAGGAGAGATTTGGGGTCATTCATATATCTCCATAATGAGGACCTGATAGGCCTTATTTTTATATGAATAAAAGTTATAAAAAAAATTAAAGGAACAGTGTAAAAATTAAAAAAAAAAACCTGGATTTTCTATTCTTCAGGCTTAAGAATGGTTTGCACCTGGTGGTGAACCCTCCGTATTTGCTCTCATGAAGTATTCTTTTGATTGTAGACTGATAATGATACGCCCACCTCCTGGAGAGTGTCCTTCACTTGTCTGGATGTTGTGAATGGGTTTTTCTTTACCATAGAGAGGATCCTGCGATCATCCACCACTGTTGTCTTTCGTGGATGTCCATGACTTTTTATGTTGCTGAGCTCACCAGTGCGTTCTTCTTTCCTCAGAATGTACCAAACTGTTGATTTGGCCACTCCTAATGTTGCTGCTATCTCTCTGATGGATTTGTTTTGTTCTTGAAGCCTTACAATGGTCTGTTTCACTTGCATGGACAGCTCCTTTGAACGCATGATGTAGGTTCACAGCAATAGATTCCAAATTTTACCTGCTTAATTGATGAAGAAATAACAAAGGAGTAGCCCACACCTGGCCATCATACAGCTTTTGATTCAATTGTCCAATTACTTTTGGTCCCTAAAAAAGAGGTGGCGGCTACTCCTAAGAGCGGTAATTCGTAAACCCTTCCTCCAATTTGGATGTACATGCCCTCAAATTAAACCTGAGAGTGTGCACTTTCAGCCCATATCCATTATATAACTACAGCTTGAATATGTCTTGGTAAATACCTAAAATGTTGCCTGTGTCCAAATATAAAATGGACCTAACTGTATATATCATACCTGGCTGATCACCCTGGAAGCTGGAAAACACTGAAGCAGACACCGCTACTCCAATGATCTCCACTTGCTTCCGGGTCTTTTCCTGAGTGGCTGCTCTGCTGCATCCTGAACACAAGAGGCTGGCCACTTGGCATTTTCTGAATAAATGCAAATCATTCTCTAACTGGACAAGGTGGAGAGTGTGATGTCACCACCCCACCTCTTTGCCTCGTCCAATCAGAGAACACATTGCATGCATTCAAAAAATGCAAAGTTTTTTCTGAATGGTGGCCGTGCTGTGTGGCTGATCTTCTGTGTCTACAATGCAGCAGAGCAGCATGGGAACTGAACGCAGATGGAGATCACTGGAGTAGCGATTTCTTCTACAATGATTTTCAGCTTTCGGGGCATCGGCCAGCTAAGGTATATATACTGCACATAGTTATGGATCATTTTAACTACGTATAAAATATCTTTTACCTGCAATTCTTCTGTAAACAATCTGACTTAAGAACATACGGTTTATACAAATATAATTTACTGGCAGCGCCGCAGAGAGTGGATCATACGTGACATTTGCTTTGCTCGCCACACATCGATGTTAGTACATAGAGCAAGGGAGGGACCGGAGAAAACAAAACCGACTGACAGCTAAAAACAGCTCCAGATGTCTGAAGACAAAATACATTGTGAAAAGATCTACTTCGGTTTAAGCTGGGAGCGTTGGAGATTTGTCACCGGTTTCCTCTGCCGCTGCCTAGCAACTGGGGAACTTTTATGAAATACGAGAGACAACAGATGATTTATAAAAACTGGAAGACAGGAACACAGTAACCAATCAGACTGGAGCGGTCGATTTTCTATACTGTTCGTAATTAATGCAACTGGATATAAACAGAAGACTTTTTGTTTTTATTACACCAGAGCAAATGATTCTACAAGGTTTAAATTGAAGGCCTCATTCACATGGATGGTCACAAAGGGGGGTGGTAAAGTGGTTTAACCGCCCACCTAAACATAGAAATACACCCGCTCACAGCTATACACATGGAGCGGCTGCAGCAAAAAATGAAACAGCATGTCACATTGAGGGTAGTACCCCTGCTGTATGCGCCCCATTCTAGTGAATAGGATCACTGATCAGCCCTAGAACCTTGTATAAAGTACATGGTTACAGCGTGGTGGCTCGGCATTTTGAGGCTTAAAACGAGCATGGAAGATACAACTAGGCACCGCTACTACAATAATTGCCACTAGCTTCTGAGTCCTGTGCTGAGCGACTGCCCTGCTGCTTAATGGACACAGGAGAACGCTCGCTTGGCATGGGCTCCAATCTCATCCTCTCAATAAATGCAAAGCGTTCTCTCATTGGACCAGGTGGAGAGTGTGATGTCACCATCCTGCCTCTCCTCCTGGTTCAATCCGAGAATGCTTTGCATTCACTGAGAAAATGCAATATGTTCTCTGAATGGAGCCTGTGCTGAGTACGCGATCTCCTGTGTTCGCAATGCAGCAGAGCAGCGATTCGGCATGGAACCTGGGAGCTAGAGAAGATCGCTGGAGCAGCGGTGCCTATGGCAGGGATTTCCAGCTTCCATGGGGATCCCACAGCTATGGCACATACATACTTACATGGGGCCAAGCTGATTCAATGTAACTAAACATTTCCATACTTAAAACTTCAACTTTAGGTGTCATTTATTACTGCGAGCTCAATTACCTGAAATCTCTTTATAGAAGCTTCATATATTCTGCTGTACCCCAGGGCTCATACGGCTCTACCGCAACGAACAATGTTGTCAAACTACTTCACAGAAGGGGAAGACACAGAGATAAGGACATCAGTGTACTTCTACTCTTTGACTGTCCAATCACAAGCAGGGGACAGAGAGGTAACATTCTTCTGCTCCTTCATTGTCCAATCACAGGCATGGAGCAGGGAGGTAACATACTTCTACTGCTTCACTGTCCAATCATAGGCATGGAGAAGGGAGGTAACATACCTCTACTGCTTCACTGCCCAATCACAGGCAGGGAGCAGAGAGGTAACATACCTCTACTGCTTCACTGTCCAATCACAGGCATGGAGCAGGGAGGTAACATACCTCTACTGCTTCACTGTCCAATCACAGGCATGGAGCAGGGAGGTAACATACCTCTACTGCTTCACTGTCCAATCACAGGCAGGGAGCAGAGAGATAACATACCTCTACTGCTTCACTGTCCAATCACAGGCAGGGAGCAGAGAGGTAACATACCTCTACTGCTTCACTGTCCAATCACAGGCAGGGAGCAGAGAGGTAACATACCTATAACTGCTTCACTGTCCAATCACAGGCAGGGAGCAGAGAGGTAACATACGTCTGCTCCTTTACTGTCCAATCACAGGCATGGGCCAGAGACGTAACATTCTTCTGCTCCTTCATTGTCCAATCACAGGCATGGAGCAGGGAGGTAACATACCTCTACTGCTTCACTGTCCAATCACAGGCAGGGAGCAGAGAGGTAACATACCTCTACTGCTTCACTGTCCAATCACAGGCAGGGAGCAGAGAGGTAACATACCTCTACTGCTTCACTGTCCAATCACAGGCACGGAGCAGAGAGGTAACATACCTATAACTGCTTACCTGTCCAATCACAGGCAGGGAGCAGAGAGGTAACATACGTCTGCTCCTTTACTGTCCAATCACAGGCATGGGCCAGAGAGGTAACATTCTTCTGCTCCTTCATTGTTCAATCACAGGCAGGGGGTGGAGAGGTGACATACTTCTGCTCTTTCACTGTCCAATCACAGGCAGAGAGGTAACATACTGGAAGTGGCACAGATTTGTTTTAGCGGGTAGTAGGGTCATTCACCCAGCTTTTCTTCATGAAAGTGATCTGTTGGGGTTTTTTTGGCAGCAAACTGCTTATATCTGTATTTCAACTGTGTATTCAGCTGCCCAGCCAGAGCTAAGCTTTATCTAATTTTAGTGACTTCATTGTAAATCTATATTGGCGCTTTCAGTCTTATTATTTGAGAAAATTCACAGTAGCGTGGTCCTATTTAAACGTCCGGTTTCCAGGGATTTCCAGATAAGCTAGATTTCCCATCAGACAAGAGAATCGGCCTACAAAGGACTTATTTGTTAACCTTGGGCAAGATTGCCGTTTTTAATTAATCTTATTCGGATTGGTTGTGTCTTTAATTCCCAAAGCGACACTGAGCTAGGGAAGAGGAAAAAAAAAAACACATTCTGTCAACCTAGCAGCCGTCTCTGTGCAGTGACTTAGTGAGTGTCCTTTATATCTGGAAACAGCATAAAATCCACATTAACTGAACAACCGCGCTCTAAGTGATGGTTTGTATACATACTAAAATAAGGAGCCATTGAAATCGCGAGATAGAATTGTGTATCAATGCACTCTCTGGTTTCCTGACCCCGGGAGAGGTGAGAGTATACAAATAAGCCAGTCTATGATTTACAATACCAGACAGATGCCTTTGCAACCCTATCCAGGGGGGCTAGTAACATAAATAAAAAACACCCGGTCATATCGGGTGCGATTTGGCATGCCAGGCGACTTGCAAATTGTATGCCAAGTTGCACCCTATTGTCCGCTGTTAGAGCGGTCAATTAATGCGGTCCCGACTTGGTCGGAGCCACACCGATTTCTATAGTAGTACATGCACTGCTTTTGTTGAGATTTGCATAGACATCTGTGTCAGATGTCTTGCAAACCGCAAGGAAATCGGCAAGTCACCCAATTTTGAAATCGTGGGACTTCACTGTAAGTCGCACGATTTCAAAAACGGCTTTGATGTGACCGGGGTGTAACTGGATGACAATTAGTTTGCTAAAGCCCTGTTTATCATAAAAAAACTGCCATTTTTTTTTCAAAAATAGAAAAAACTTGTTTTCACCCTTTTTCATTCTTTGTTGCATCTCAGCGCTGCTGATCTGCTGCATCCTCTTTGCAGCCAATTTCTGTCTACATGTACTTCAGTGATGTCAGCATGGCATTTCTCAAGATGGTTATTCTGATGGTGACAACAGTGGACCATGCCTACAAAAATAGGATTTTTGTACATGCCATAACATTTTTTTCTTGAATTTCTCTAAGGGATATAGGAAGTCAGTCATTCACCTTCAGGTTATACTGCCGCCCACAGGATGTCCTCTAAGGCAGGGCTTGAAAAAGCCACTTGCCCGTTCGCCAAATGCGAGGAGAAATTCCTCTGTGGCGAACGGCGAGCAGTGAGCACAGATGAAGCATGGAGCGACTGCACCTGCGCTCCAAGCCTCTTTGTGAAGCAGAGTTTACAACTTCCGGTTTCCGGCTTCTGCGGCACCGCCGCTAAGGGGACAAGCGCAGGAGAGGTCCGCTTTCCTCCGCTAAGAGGAGACACCCTCTCCACCGCCACGGGTACTTGGAGGGACTAGGAATAAGTACTGTATACATGTCATATCACTATAAGGGCGTACAGGGGAGCTGGGATATACATTACTGTGTACAGTTTTATATTTTGGACTCTTTATTCTAAAGAAAAATGTAATTTCATAGGCTTTAAGGGGGCGTGGTTGGGGGCAGGGTTGGGGGTGGAGTTTGGGTGGGCTGGGGGTGGGGTTGGGGGCAGACCTGGGCAAGGTTGGGTGGGGCAACTGGTGGAGAGTAAGTTTTGTGACCGGCTAGTAGGTCTGGATTTGAAATTTTAACCCCTGCTCTAAGGGACATAGGAAGTTATTCACCTTCAGGTTATACTGCCACCCACAGGATGACTGGACACTGACAAACTAAAAAAAACAAAAAAACAAAAACTGTAGACCAGCCCAGATAACCCCTCCTACTATCAGCAGGTTTTAAAGGAGAAGTACAGCCAAAGCTCTTTTGGCTTTACTTCTCCTGTGGATGACAGGAGTGCAGTTCCTTCTGCACTCCTGTGAGCTGTTTTCAGTTGACAGCAGGCTAAAGCCCACTGTTGGCTGACATCACAGAGCTGGTCCAGGCTGGGGAAAGATTGCAAACTTATGGTTGGGATCCACCCAGGAACCCGGACCAACACCTGGCTAAGCCTCTAACCGAGCAGCTGAGAGCATGAACCAGCAGCTCCCACCCCATCCACAGCCCAGCACTCTAGTCATAGTCACCGCTCTCTGCTCAGAATGGCAGGTGGTGTTTGATCGCTCAGTTCTCAGCCTTAGAACTGCCAGGCAACAGATGCAGCATCAGATTGATGCTGCATCCACCTAGGTGAGTAGAACTTAAAAACAAAAACAGAAAACATTCCCATACTTTTACTCTTAAAACAGAACTTCACCCAAAAAAAGAAGTTCTGCTTCAAGTTCTCCTCCTCCCTTCCTGTAGTTATGACAGGTACCCGCTCCCACTTCCACTTCTCCTCCCCTCTCTTGCTTCTGCACATGCCCCAGCAGACTGCGGGACCATTCACAAAGCGCAGTGTGGCTCTTGCATGCTCTCTGCACAGTTGGCTGTGAAGCCATAAGCAGCCCAGTTGGCTGCCCACAGTTAAAACGCCGGCATCAGGACCTTGAAGGCTACTGAAGAACTAGCCTAGGTCAGGACAGCGCTGAATCCCAGGAGAGGTCAGTGCCCAGTTATTAAAAGTCAGCAGCTACAGGATTTGTAGCTGCTGACGTAATTTTTAATAAACTAATCCCCTTTAAGCTGGCCATAGACTACAATAAAATAGCTGCAGCAGGAAATTATTTTGACAGTCGTCCAGGTGTCAAAATACCCAAACAGTGGCTGCATCTGATTGGGTTTTTTGATCTAAGGATGTCAGGTGGAAGGCGGCTGACAAGGCCACCCAATGAGTGAATCTCGTACAATGTGTGGACAGCTTTAGTTTTGAAGCATAGCAGTACAGAGAGCATGAGCATACAGCAAGACCTGTTTGCCTCAGTGGATTCCAGGAAAAGGATTGTACACAGAGTACAAAAACCTTATTTTCTTTCCCGTCCATTGAACATGCAAAAGCAGACCAACTGAGGCGTGGGCAACACCGCAAAAAAAATGTTTTTAAATAAAAAGAAACAATTCAAACAGAAAAAAATGACCCATTTAGTCCATCTACACATTTGATATGAATGGGGGAAATCACTCCCAATGAGCTACTGTGTTCAGGTGGCAGGGAGACATCCCCACTGTCAGAATACAATGATCAGCGCTGATGGTTATAGCCTGCAGCACTGAGCGAGTGGAAATTTTAAAGGAGCCTGGTTGTACAGAAGTTGATTGGTAGATTGCCTTCTGTACAACCAGCCTGCCCATATAGATTGAAATTCATCCGGTCCTTGCTGAAACAGAAGAATTTCAATCCATATATAGCCGTCTTTACAAAACATTCGAGAAGAAGACAGGTGGAAGTCTTAAAGTTCTGGGAAATGAAGGCCTGAACCCAAAAAACCCGGACCTAGTAGAGTGTGCTTTTGTAGAGAAGAATCAAACTCAATTCTTTAGAGCAAAAGCGTGGATGATGGTCTTCCTGAGCCACCTAGAGATGGTGGAATGAGAAGCTCATGCACCCTCACCGGGACCATCCAGGATGACAAAAAGGGAATTCATTTTTATAATAACCAAACACATTCAAGAAAAGATCGTGCTAGCAAAGGTTAATCTTTTAAAATAGCAGAGCCCAAGAACAAACACCCAGCCTCCTAGTACATTAGAAGAGCTGAGACATGCTGGAAGTGGGAGAGGTTATCCAGAACTGGCCTACAGTTTGTTCCCCCCCAAGGCTGCTTTCCAAAATTGCCGCCTGTGCTCCTTCATCCAGAGTGGGGGCACTCTAAAACAGGAGGTGTATTACTGGCCTGATCACCAGGTGAAACCAGAGGAGGAAAAGCCTAAAAAAAGGAAAACTAATGCAGCCAACGCATCTAATGACTGGTAAGCAGCAATGTATATCATACACAGTAGGGAAAATAAATATTTGAGCCCCTGCAGATTTTATAAGTTTGCCCACTTACAAAGAAATGAAGGGTCTATAATTATTGTCATAGGTGTATTTTAAATGACAGAGACGGAATATGAACCCTGGCACGGGTACCAATCAGAGAATACTTTACATTCATTCAGAAAATGTAAAGTATTCTCTAACTGGACAAGGTGGAAGGAGTAACTTCACCCGTCTGCCTCTCCAACTGTTTCAATCAGAGAACCTTTTGCATTCTTTCAGAAAATGAAAAATACCCTCTGAATGGCACCCGTGCTGAACACCGGACCTCCTGTATTCACAATTCAGCAGGGCAGCTGCTCAGCATGAAACCGGAAACAAACCGAGATCACAGGAATAGCAGTGTCTACTATGCTGATTTCCAGCATCCAGGGGTATCGGCCAGGACCAATATAACTATGTATGAAATATCCATACCTAGAATTCCTCCTTAACCACTTGCCCTCCACAGGATTTACCCCCCTTCCTGACCAGGCCATTTTTTGCCTAATGGTGCTGAGTTACTTTAATTGACAATTGCGCGGTCATGCGACGCTGCACCCAAATTAAGTTTACGTCCATTTTCCCCCACAGATAGAGCTTTCTGTCGGTGGTATTTGATCGCCTCTGTGTTTTTTTATTTTTTTGCGCTATAAACAAAAAAAGGACAACCAACCGCAAAATGTATTCTGCTACATGTCTTTGCTAAAAAAAAAAAAAATCCCAATACATGTAAATTAATTGGTTTACATGAAAGTTAAAGCGTTTACAAATGTTGATATATATAGTAGAATTTTTTTTTAAACTAGTAATGGTGGCTCTCAGTGACTTATAGTGGGATGGCGGCGGGCATTATGACACTGAGGGGAACTGACTTGGTGTCACTGACATCCGCAGTGTAACCAATACAGTGATCAGTGCTAATAAAAAGCACTGACACTGTAGTACTGGCAATGGGCAAGAAGGGGTTAACATCTGGGCTGATCAAAGGGTTAACTGTGTGTGTTTTACTATGAGGCTGTGTCTGTGCTTTCCACTGTAAGCTATGCAGAGCCATACAAAGCAGTGTGCTGGAGCTGACAGGGGAGAGATCTGTATTGTTTACATACATCTCTCTCCTGTGTCGGTAATACTCGGTGATCACCGGGTGCTGGAGAGTAATCACCGGCTGGGACCCGGTGATTGACAGCTGAGGCAGCAAATGGGGGCGCTGGTAGGGCGCTACCGCTTGTCCCCTACCCGGAAATACAAAATCAAGTATATATATACGTTTTTGCACACCCCTGCCACCCTGTAGCAGTATTTCTGCTATAGGTCGGCAGGAAATTGGTTAAACCTCAATTAGAAAAAAAAAAAAAAGCAGTGTGCTGGACAGGGGAGAGAATTGTATTGTTTATATACAGTTCTCTCCCCCATCGGTAATACTCAGCGATCACAGGGTGCTGGCGAGTATTCATCGGCCAGGACCCAATGATTGACAGTCGAGGCCACGAATGGCGGAAAGGGTAGGGCGCTTCTGCGCGCTCCCTCTCCGGAAATGCAAAATCACGAACATACATGTGATTTTGCGCACCACTGCCGCCCTGTAGCAGTATTTCTGCTATAGGGTGGCAGGAAAGAGGTTAAACCTCAATTTAAAAAAAAGGAAATAGTGCTGCAGATATCAAAACTTCCCAAGTTTTCATACCATTGATATTTTGTGGTGGAACAGAACACACGGGTGGAAGGGAAGAAAATGGCTTGATTCCCACATCAACACTCAGTGTTGGTGGGCGATTCCCTCCCGCAGTACCATTGTGTTCTGCCGGCTAGGAGCCTTTCCTGTTGGCAGAACACCATAGTGTTACCGGCTATAGCTGGCAGCACTAATCGTTCAAGAAAAAAAAAAAAACATGCTGGTTGTACACAAGTCAATCAATAGATCGTCTTGTGTACAAGAGCATGCCCATACATGGATCAAAATTCGGCCAATCTACGTATGGCTAACCTTACTTCACCAAATGCTAACTGCCTGGCTGCCATGCTGATCCAATGGCTTCAATGAATTCGGAGACATGGACATGAAACACAGATCTCATTTGTCTCAGCAGGAGGTTTCTTCTAAAACCAAAGATATTTTGCTTCGGATTAAGCCAGGTGCTCAGTGGATTTATCACCAGCTATTGTGCAGTTGCTTGGAAACAGTTGAAGTTTTAGGACATTCAGCACTGACAACTGAGCTGATCTGGAAGAGAGGACAGCAGTATTTCAGGAGGAGACAATTTTAGAATATACTGAAAACAAGAGCTTGACTCCAACTTGCACACCCTTTACCTTCCTGCACTTTGGTACAAACAGCATCAGACATACTAGATTTTTTTTAAGTAAAATTGCAAGTTAATTTATATCTAAACATGTTTTTTTTTGTTTTTTGATAGGATAGGGCAGGATTGGAATCCCTGTCAGGGATCAGTTCAGCCCCAATTCCTGCACCTTCACCCCTCAGATCACCCCAATTCCTGCACCTTCACCCCTACGATCACCCCAATTCCTGCACCTTCACCCCTTTGATCACCCCAATTCCTGCACCTTCACCCCTATGATCACCCCAATTCCTGCACCTTCACCCCTATGATCACCCCAATTTCTTCACCTTCACCCCTCAGATCACCCCACTTCCTGCACCTTCACCCCTATCATCCCACTTCCTGCACCTTCATCCCTATGATCACCCCAATTCCTGCACCTTCACCCCCATCACCCCAAATCCTGCACCTTCACCCCCTATCACCCCAATTCCTGCACCTTCATCCCTCAGATCACCCCAATTCCTGAACCTTCATCCCTCAGATCACCCCACTTCCTGCACCTTCACCCCTATCATCCCACTTCCTGCACCTTCATCCCTATCACCCCATTTCCTGCACCTTCATTCCTCAGATCACCCCACTTCCTGCACCTTCATTCCTCAGATCACCCCACTTCCTGCAACTTTATCCCTATGATCACCCCAATTCCTGCACCTTTTCCCCCTATCACCCCAATTCCTGCACTTTCATCCCTCAGATCACCCCACTTCCTGCACCTTCAACCCTATGATCACCCCAATTCCTGCACCTTCACCCCTCAGATCACCCCAATTCCTGCACCTTCATCCCTATCACCCCACTTCCTGCACCTTCATTCCTCAGACCACCCCATTTCTTACACCTTCATCCCTCAGACCACCCCACTTCCTGCACCTTCATTCCTCAGACCTCCCCACTTCCTGCACCTTCGTCCCTATGATCACCCCAATTCCTGCACCTTCATCTCTATGATCACCCCAATTCCTGCACCTTCACCCCTCAGATCACCCCAATTCCTGCACCTTCATCCCTCAGATCACCCCATTTCCTGCACCTTCATTCCTCAGATCACCCCACTTCCTGCACCTTCATCCCTATGATCACCCCACTTCCTGCACCTTCATCCCTATGATCACCAATTCCTGTACCTTCATCCCTATGATCACCCCAATTCCTGCACCTTCATTCCTCAGATCACCCCACTTCCTGCACCTTCATCCCTATGATCACCCCACTTCATGTACCTTCATTCCTATGATCACCCCAATTCCTGCACCTTCATTCCTCAGATCACCCCACTTCCTGCACCTTCATCCCTATGATCACCCCACTTCCTGCAGCTTCACACCTCAGATCACCCCCAACTCCTGTGCCTTCACCCCTCCGATCAGCCGCAATTTACGTACCACCAGACCTCAGATCATTCCCAATGTAATTACAGGTGTACCTCGGTTTATGAATTTAATGCGTTCTTCTGGACTTTCGTATTGCAAAAAATTTGTAAACCGAAACAAGGTTTCCCATAGGAATGCACTGAAAACCAATTAATATATTCCGGAGGTCAGAAAAAAAAAAAAAAAAAAAAAAAAGTCGTCACTATAGGTCAGTGCCGGTTTCTAAATGTAATTAAATGTAATTAGAAATGAAAATCCATTGAAAATAATGCCTCGGTTTATTAATTTTTTTCCCAATAAGAAGTGTATGTTGGTGCCGATTTCTAAATGTAATTACCAGCTTTTTTTTTTTTCTTCACTATAGCTCAGAGAATCAACTGTCACTTTCCCCAGCTAAAAGAAAGAAAGTTTAATTTTAGTATATTTCCCTGAGTTAAAAAAAACAAATGTTTCCTTTTAGTTTGTTTCCTGAGATAAAAGAAACAAAAGTATTCTTTAGCTCCAGGGAAAGTGACAGCTAATTCTGAGAGCTATAGTGAAGAAAAAAAAAAGCCGGCAATTGCATTTAAAAATCGGCACCAACATACACTTCTTATTGGGAAAAAAATGAATAAACCGAGGCATTATTTTCAATGGATTTTCATGTGCAAACCGAAAATTACGTTAACCGAGGAGTCTGTAAACCGAGGTACACCTGTACATGGTAAAGGCACCCCATGTGCTGCAAACCCACCAACAACTGTGGTAACACCGTGCTCTGCTCCAAAAATAAGTTCTGCAGCTTTTCTGGGGCGATTGTTACATGTTCAAGTGAATGGGCTGCCCTATGTGTGATGAGTGAAACCATTCCAGGACGCCCAAAACAAAACGCATGCGGAATGTGAGTCTTCACTGCGTGGAGATGTGAATGGGGCCTGACAAGAGTGTCTCCATCTACTCCCTTCTATGTAGGTATATAAAGATGGTAATAACACTATGCAATCTAATTGTACAATCTCTGTACAATTTCCTTTAGATTTACCAATACTATGGAATAGGAGGACACACCTGAACAATCTATTCAATATCAAATCATGCAGACCCTTGTACTACATAGCTGATGGGAGATCTAAAGGAGATTGTACAATCAGGTTGTATAGGAAAGTAGTATTGTAATGAGGGAGGTGAACAAAAGTTGATGGGTGAAGGGTATGTACTAATGAGGTCAGTGCAGGATGTGTGTGCTAATGAGATCAGCTGGTAATCTGTTTCCTGGTCATACTGGCTCCTCTGTCCTCGGTCTACATTCCAGGAAGTGAAAAAGCTTTCTAATGCAGGCCATAGATGGGTCTAAAATCGGCCGGAAAAAAAAAAAAAAAAAAAAAAAATCGGCTGATTTTCTCACTATTAATGCGTTAATTGGTCAGCCGTTTTTCTGAATTTTGTCAGATTTTTTTGATCGGTAAAGTTGGAAAAAAAAATCAGCCGATTTTCGCGTCAATGATGGGAAAAATTGGCCGATCTTTTTATCGATAAAAAAAATCTGCGCATGAGCCATGACCTGGAAGAGGAAGAGAAAGAAGAAGCAGAAGAAGAAGAGAAAGAAGAAGAGGAAGCAGCAGAAGAAGAGAAAGAAGAAGAATTCCAGTCCGCTAGTATATTTGATATTAAAAAGTATTGCAGTTGCAACAATGTATCTATTTGTATCTGAAAAACCATCTGTATCCGAAATGGATACAAATAGATACAATGTTGCAACTTTTTAATGTCAAATATAATAGCGGGGCTCTCTGCAGGGACAGAAGTAATTAAATGCCGGCCGTAGACGGGAAGAAAATCAGCCAATTTTTTTTACTGTTGGTGGTAACTTCGGCCTATTGAACGACCTATTTTTCTTTTTTTTGTTAAAAAAACGGACGGTTTTCTCCCCGACTATGGCCTGCATAAGAAATATAGCCACGGCTAAGGTAAGGCCTTGATCTTCAAATCAAGAGCTTGTATATTTTTGCAACTGAAGTACATTAATGGTATATTGGCATATGGGGGAGCTGGATTTAAAAGTAAAAAGTGAAGTGAATTTAGCCTTTCAGGTGGATGGGTAGAATTAAATGCTAGAGACATATCAGCTATAATGGACGTGATACAGGTCAGCGTGTGCAGTTCCGAAACCAATTCATGAACTTAAAGTGATAGGTGCACATTATCCTTACTTCTTATGAAGATTTATCTTTGTCTTTTATGCAAATTTGCATACTATGCTGGCAATAAAAACGTATGTAATAGAAGAGACACGCAGTTGTCCATTATTATAACACGCATCAGGAAACAAAAAAGTAGAAATAAATGCAAACAGCAGGAAACGGACAGATTTTAGCCGCACAAATGTCATAAATGTCCCCCATGGAGATACAAAGGGCACATCAGCATGAATAGATGGAAACATCAGCGCACATTGAGTGAATCACACACTCAATAAATAGTTGTAACAAATAAGCCTCCTAGTGAAACAAAGCAGTCCAGTCTACGGCGAGTCACAAGCCGATACACAAAACAGCCAACACGTGATTTCTCTGGTTTAATGAGTAACCGGCTCATCTTAGCCTGCTATGTTCCCATTCTGCTTTCTAAAAGGAAACGAAGAAAAAAAAAAAAAAAAAAAAAACACATCCTTCTTACTTCATATTAATATTTACAACTGGCCATGACCCATAATTGTGGTTAAACACATGGTGAATGATTAAAGTCCATAGTGAGTCATTTGTACGACTTGAACCACTGAAACCTAGAATCTAGAAGAGCGTAACCACAATATCATTTCAGAAAACCAACCCTTTCTGTGCAAAAATGCCTATGGGGTTGTCTAATAAGACTATGGCAAGAACTATGCGCCAAGTATGCAATTTTCCAATTTTTAGGCCTCATAAGTAAAATTGAAAGCCAATGCATTTTAAAGGCTTAACCGATCCTGCTTCATCAGGGCTTGCGTAGGGGAGCACTGGAAGAAATATCGACCGATGGGTACCTTGAAGTAGATTTTTTGTTTTTTCAGCATTGATGATGTGATAGAAGACAGAAGCAGCCGAATGAATTCTACAATGTTTAGAGATATACTGTCAGCCCAGATTCAGCCAAATGCAGCAAAGTTGATTGGACGGCACTTCACAGTACAGATGGACAATGATCCAAAACACACTGCAAAAGCATCCCAGGAGCTTTTGAAGGAAAAGAAGTGGAATATTCCACAATTGCCGAGTCAATTACCTGATCTCAACCCAATTGAGCATGCATTTCACTTGCTGAAGGCAAAACTAAAGGCAGAAAGACTCACAAAGAACACGTAAAGACAGCTGCAGTTAGAGCCTGGCAAAGCATCAGAAAGGAGGAAACCCAGTCTTTGGTAATGTCCATGGGTTCCAGACTTCAGGCAGTCATTGCCAGTAAAGGATTCTCCAGAAAATGTTAAAAATTAACATTTATGATTATATTTTATTATTAATATTATTATACAGTATTTATATAGCGCCAACGGTTTGCTCAGCGCTGTACAATACAATGGGAGACAGTACACGAGACAGTACAGTAACAATACAATTCAATACACAAAGGAGTTCGAGGGCCCTGCTCCTTGGAGCTTACAATCTAGGAGGGAGGGGATAGTGGTACAGGAGGAGATAGCTGTGGGGGATGGAGTGGCATTAAGACTGGAGGAGATCGGCAATTAGCTGAGGGCGGGGTAGGCTTCCCTGAAGAGATAGATTTTCAGAGTGCGCCTAAAGGTGAGGAGAGTAGGTGATAGTCTGATGGATTGGGGTAGGGAATTCCAGAGGATGGGGGATGCCCTGCCGAAGTCCTGGAGACGGACATGGGAGGAGGAGACCAGGGAACTAGAGAGTAGGAGGTCTTGTGAGGCGCGGAGAATACGTTTAGGGTGGTATTTGGATATCAGGTTGGTGATGTAGTTTGGGGCAGTGTTATAAACAGCTTTGTAAGTCAAAGTTAGCATTTTGAATTTTATGCGTTGGGCAATCGGAAGCTAGTGGAGGGATTGTCAGAGGGGGGTGGCGGATACGAAGCAGTTAATAAGGTGGATGAGTCTGGCCGCAGTATTCAGGATAGACTGAAGCGGGGATAGCCTGTGGTGAGGTAAGCCGTTGAGGAGGGAGTTGCAGTAGTCGAGGCGTGATATGATAAGGGAGTGGTTGAGTTGCTTAGTAGTTTCCGGGGTTAGGAACAGACGTATTCTGGAGATGTTGTGGAGGTGGAGTCTACATGAGTTTGTCAGTGATTGGACTTGGAGTTGGAAAGACAGGTTGGAATCTAGGATGACACCTAGTACTCTGGCCTACGGGTGGGACTGATGGTGGCATTGTTGGATATGATGGAGAAGTCAGGAGGGGGGGCGCGGGCTGGGAGGAAAATTAGGAGCTCGGTTTTGGAAAGGCTGCGTTTGAGGAAGTGGAGTGACATCCAGTCTGATATGTCGTTCAGTAGGCAAGTGATTTGGGTGGAGACTGCAGGGGTCAGGCGAGGGGTGGACTGATAGATTTGCGTGTCATCGGCAAAGAGGTGGTAGTTGAAGCCATGAGAGTGTATCAGTTGGCCAAAGGAGGAGGTGTAGATGGAGAAAAGAAGGGGCCGAGGACAGAACCTTAAGGGATCCCAACAGAGAGGGGGAGTGAGGGGGAGGTGGCAGCGTTATAGGTGACGCTGAAGGAGCGCTGCGATAGATAGGAAGAGATATATACACACACTTCACCAAAATTCTGCCACTACAGTGGATATAAAAAGTCTACACACCCCTGTTAAAATGTCAGGTTTCTGTGATGTAAAAAAATGAGACAAAGATAAATCATTTGAGAACCTTTTCGACCTTTAATGTAACCTATAAACTGTACAACTCAGTTGAAAAACAAACTGCAATCTTTTTGGGGCCTCTGATTAACCCCAAATAAGTTCAGCTGTTCTAGTAGATCTTTCCTGACATTTTCTTAGTCACATCCTACAACAAAAGCCATGGTCCGCAGAGAGCTTCCAAAGCATCAGAGGGATGTCATTGTTAAAAGGTATCAGTGAGGAGAAGGGTACAAAAGAATTTCCAAGGTATTAGATATACCATGGAACAAAGTGAAGACAGTCATCATCAAGTGGAGAAAATATGGCGCAACAGTGACATTACCAAGAACTAGACATCCCTCCATAATTGATGAAAACTGGTCTGGGAGGCTGCGAAGAAGCCTACAGCAACATTAAAGGAGCTGCAGGAATATCTGGCAAGTACTGGCTGTGTGGTACATGTGACAACAATCTCCCGTATTCTTCATATGTCTGGACTATGGGGTAGAGAGGCAAGACGGAAGCCTTTTCTTAAGAAGAAAAACATCCAAGCCTGGCTACATTTTGAAAAAAAAAAAAAAACACACACACACACGCACACCTGAAGTCCCCCCAAAAATATGGGAAAATGTATTCTGGTCTGATGAAACCAAGGTTGAACCTTTTGGCCATATTTCCAAAAGATATGTTTGCCGCAAAAACAACATCACCAAAAGAACACCATACCCACAGTGAAGCATGGTGGTGGCAGCATCATGCTTTGGGGCTGTTTTTCTTCAGCTGGAACTGGGGCCTTAGTCAAGGTAGAGGGAATTATTAACCGTTCCAAATACCAGTCAATATCGGCACAAAACCTTCAGGATTCTGCTAGAAAGCTGATCATGAAGAGGAACCTCATCTTTCAGCATGACAACGACCCAAAACATACATCCAAATCAACAAAGGAATGGCTTCACCAGAAGAAGATTAAAGTTTTGGAATGGCCCAGCCAGAGCCCAGACCTGAATCTGATCGAAAATCTGTGGGGTGATCTGAAGAGGGCTGTGCACAGGAGATGCCCTCGCAATCTGACAGATTTGAAGTGTTTCTGCAAGGAACAGTGAGCAAATAATGCCAAGTCAAGATGTGCCGTGCTGATAGACTCATCCCCAAAAAGACTGAGTGCTGGAATCAAATCAAAAGCTGCTTCATCAAAGTATTAGTTTAAGGGTGTGCACACTTATGCAACCATATTATTTTAGTTTTTTTATTTTTAATTCCCTCCACCTAAAAGATTTCAGTTTGTTGTTCATACTGTTGTTCAGTTTATAGGTCACATTAAAAGGTGGAAAAAGTTCTGAAATTATTTATCTTTGTCTCATTTTTTTACATCACAGAAACCTGACATTTTAACAGGGGTGTGTAGACTTTTTATATCCACTGTATATATAGCTAGGTCCACTTAATGGATGCTTTCAAGGAAAACTGCATGCAAAAGCGGAAATACACAGTATATAAGAATTGAAGGACAAACAGGTTGGTATTACCCCCAGAATGAACCTTAAAATCACAGCCTAGTCCAGGCAGGCTAGTCCCAGCAAGAGCATACCACAGCTCTCTGTTCATGTTTAGTTACCAGTTCAATTAAAGGGCTGAATGTCTTACTGCCAGCAAGCCTTGTGTACCTGCACTGCAAATTTAAGCACTTTTAATCATTTCCCAAGACGAGAAGCAGAAAGCCTGTAATTAAATGAGGAAAGGATGCAATTATATAAGCAGGAAATAAATCCTGGCAATGTAATAATGCACAATAATGTAATGAGCCTGGGGTAATTGATTCTGGCTACTGGAACCCTGGATGTTATTACATAAAGAACGGTTTTGGCGTGTTTGGGAAGAGGACACGAGTTCATATCAACAAAGGAAAAAAAATACATCAAGTTTATCATTTCTTTTCCTACCATCTTCATTTGATGTCCTTCTGCTTCTAGCAGTGGAGGATTAAAGGGTAACTCCACCACAAGCAGTTTTGCAAATTTCACGCAGCTGCTGGTAAGTTGAATGACATGCTGGCTGATAATATTGCTGTCCTGCTCCTAGAGCAGGAGATCCAGAGTTTTAGCGGGCAGAATCCATTACCAAAGTGATAAAAAGGGCCTGCAGATCACTAGTTTACAAATGGAAAAGAGGTCATGCATGGGCATCATTCAACCCCGAACAGGCACAGCAGCTGCTGGACAGAATTGAGTTTCAGAAGGGAGGGGGGGGGGTGTTGGGGACAGTGCTTTTTTTTTTTCTCTTTTGTAACAAACAGTTGTTGAGGGTTCATTGACACTTAGTGCTCCTTCACAAGGGCGCACTGATCAGCACAGGGCTGTGGTTACCCATGCAGGAGGCACAGGTGTTCCCAATCATCACAGGCTCAGAATGCAGGGACTATGTTCAGAGTCATGCATCAGTCCCACACAGATATACACTCAGATCAATGGAGATCTATGCAGGCTGGCTGCATGGGGTACCTGTGCCAGGTGTGAAAACATGGCCCTCTGTACGGGTGTACTGGTGAGTTCAGTTGACTGGGTGACATTCAGTGGGCAGGAGGAAGAAGCGCCAACGACGGATGGGCACCACAGGAGATTACGGGTGACGTCACCACTTCTGGCTTTACTAGCCATTGTTGGAGTGCGGTCTCTTCTCCCCGGCAGCCAGCACAGGGGATCATGTGACCAGACCAGAGCTGCCGGAAAATAGGTAAGTATATACAGGTGTACCTTGGTTTACGAATTGAATGCGTTCTGCGGGACTTTTCGTATTGCTAAAAATTTGTAAACCCAATTGCGGTTTCCCATAGGAATGCATTGAAAACCAGTTAATCCGTTCTGGAAGTCAAAAAATGTAAAAAAAAAAAAAAAAAGTCTTATCTGTTCAAAACACTTTATAAAGTGCACTTTAAAAAGGCATAGCACTGTACAGGGATATGATTAAAAAAAAAATGTGTAAATGCATTGAAAACCAATTAATCCGTTCGTATTGCGAAAAAAAATATTCGAAAATGCATTGAAAACCAATTAATTTGTTCCGGAGGTCAGAAAAAAAGTAAAAAAGTTTTATCTGTTCAAAATGCTTTATAAAGTGCACTATAAAGGCACAGTACTGTACAGGGACATGATTAAAAAAAACATTTGTAAATGCATTGAAAACCAATTAATCCGTTCGTATTGCGAAAAAAAAATAATTTGTAAATGCATTGAAAACCAATTAATCCGTTCGTATTGCGAAGAAAAAATATTCGTAAATGCATTGAAAACCAATTAATTTGTTCCGGAGGTCAGAAAAAAAGTCAAAAAAAGTTTTATCTGTTCAAAATGCTTTATAAAGTGCACTATAAAAAGGCACAGTACTGTACAGGGACATGATTAAAAAAAAATTTGTAAATGCATTGAAAACCAATTAATCCGTTCGTATTGCGAAAAAGATTCATAAACCGAGGCATTATTTTCAATGGATTTTCATTCGTAAAACGAAAATCACGTTAACCGAGGCGTTCGTAAACCGAGGTATGCCTGTACTTCTTTCTTACACAGGTTAGTAAGCATGGATATTAGAAGGGGGAGGGGACAGTTGAAAAAGCGTTCATGAATTCCTATATGGAATACAGTTTCGGTATATGCGCTGCAGTGTGTTGCGCCTTGTGCGCTGTAATGTAAAATGTGTTGGGTGCCAATCACAGTGAATAGCACTGCACCGTCTGTAGAGCAGGTACACTGCCATGCATAAAGGTATTGTGCCTTAACGTCTGCGTTACTACAAAATAACAGTGTATTCAGGCCCTAAAAGGTGGAGTTGGGCTTTAAAATGGTTTCTAGTAAGTCCTTTCAGACATCCGAATTTCAGATTTTAAGCAGAAGTCCCTTATGAGAAATAAAATGGCCTCCTGCATTAGTCAGGATGGAGATCATACGGCGCCTCGTACTGAAAGTTCACATCAGCCCCCTCTTCACTCCACATGGAAGCAGATGGTAGGTAGGTGGGTGAATCCAAGCCGCCTCTTTACACTGATATAAGCTGGCGAGTGACGGAGTCATGTCTGCCACAGAGCTGTGCTAAATTGAGGAACTATATTTTGGTTATCAGCACCAAAGCAGACTTTACAGCAAGTAATAAAACCACGATGTTCCCTGGCAGTTCCGTCCATCCTCCTCCTAGAAATTTGACCAAAAAAGTTGCAAATGACAGAACTGGGCTGGAGAGTCATTTATTGGTGACAGAACTAAAGGGAGGATATGGATGGGAGCGACTGCAGCTCACTGACCCGGAACTAAACTTTTCAGACTTTGCTGGGTGCATGCTGGTTTCAGATCTTTGACTGTAAACCATTATAAATGAGAGATTTTATTATTATTATACAGTATTTATAAAGCGCCAATAGTTCCCTCAGCGCTGTACATTACAAAGGGGGACAGAACATGTGACAGAACAATACCAATACAATGCAAAACATGAGGGGATCGAGGGCCCTGCTCTTTCGAGCTTACAATCTAGGAGGGAGGGGGTGGTGGCACAGGAGGAGATAGCTGTGGGGGATGGAGTGGTAGGAAGAGTGGAGGAGGTCGGCAAGTTAGCAGGGGGGGGGGTAGGCTTCCCTGAAGAGATGGGTTTTCAGGGTGCGCCTAAAGGAGAGGAGAGTAGGTGATAATCTGATGGGTTGGGGCAGGGAGTTCCAGAGGATGGGTAACACCCTGGAGAAGTCCTGGAGGCGGGCATGGGAGGAGGAGACCAGGGAACTAGAGAGAAGGAGGTCTTGTGAGGAGCGGAGTGTGCATGCTGGGCGGTACTTGGATATTAGGTCAGTGATGTAGTTCGGGGCAGTATGGTGGACGGCTTTGTACGTCAGTGTTAGGATTTTGAATTTGATCCGTTGCGCAATCGGAAGCCAGTGGAGGGATTGGCAGAGAGGGGTGGCGGAGATGGAGCGGTTGGAAAGGTGAATGAGTCTGGCAGCCGTATTCAGGATGGACTGAAGCGGGGATAGCCAGCGGCGAGGCAGGCCAGTGAGGAGGGAGTTGCAGTAGTCGAGTCGTGATATGATGAGGGAGTGGATGAGCTGTTTAGTGGTTTCTGGGGTTAGGAACGTGCGGATTTTGGCGATGTTGCGGAGGTGGAGTCTGCACGAGTTTGTTAAAGATTGGACTTGGGGCTGGAAGGATAGGTTGGAGTCCAGAATGACACCCAGTACTCTGGCCTGCAGGGCGGGTTTGATGGTAGCGTTGTTGGATGTGACGGAGAAATCAATGGGGGGTGATGTTTCAAAGTTGAACTCCAGGCAAGCAGTTGAAAAGACATGGGAGTGCTCCTACCTGCTATAGGGTTTCACATAATCTCCAGCCTGTCCAGAAACATACACAGTCCTGCCAGACAACACAACCAGGTTGGAGAACTGACTTTAAAAAGTAATCCTTGACAGCTTGCAGACTTCTTCTGGGTACGGGGCGTGTGCCGCCCCCCCTGTCAACTTCCGCTATGATTGTACACAGTGGCAGTTACACAGCATGTCCCAGCTAATGATTCATGGCTGGGACCTGCTGATTGTGTCCAATCACAGCCCAAAGCCCTGTGTTGACAATCAACACAGGACCCTGCATAGAGGGACTAATCGCTCTCTGTTTCTTTGATCTGCTTTGCTAGGCAAAGAAACAGATATTTAGTAAAAACCAGCACATAATATACATAATACACATTGTTAGGCACATACGGTGGATATAAAAAGTCTACACGCCCCTGTTAAAATGTCAGGTTTCTGTGATGTAAAAAAATTAGACAAAGATAAGTAATTTCAGAACTTTTTCCACCTTTAAATGTGACCTATAAACTGTACAACCAAGTTGAAAAACAAACAAATCTTTTGTGGGGGGGAGACGTAAACATAAAAAACTAAAATAATGTGGTTGCATAAGTGTGCACACCCTCTTATAACTGGGTATGTTGCTGTGTTCAGAATTAAGCAATCACATTCAAAATCATGTTAAATAGCAGTCAGTACACACCTGCCATCATTCAAAGTGCCTCTGATTAACCCCAAATAAAGTTTGGCTGTTCTATTAGATCTTTCCTGATATTTTCTGTGTCGCATCCTACAGCAAAAGCCATGGTTCGCAGAGAGCTTCCAAGCATCAGAGGGATCTCATTGTTAAAAAGTATCAGCCAGGAGAAGGGTACAAAAGAATTTCCAAGGCATTAGATATACCATGGAACACAGTGAAGACAGTCATCATCAAGTGGAGAAAATATGGCGCAACAGTGACAACACCAAGAATCCCTCCCAAATTGGTGAAAAGACGAGAAGAAAACTGGTCTGGTCTCTGGTCAAGAGGCCTACAGCAACATTAAAAGAGCTGCAGGAATATCTGGCAAGTACTGGCTGTGTGGGACATGTGACAACAATCTCCCGGATTCTTCATATGTCTGGGCTATGGGGTAGAGAGGCAAGACGGAAGCCTTTTCTTACGAAGAAAAACATCCAAGCCTGGCTACATTTTGAAAAAATACATCTGAAGTCTCCCAAAAGCATGTGGGAAAATGTGTTCTGGTCTGATGAAACCAAGTTTGAACTTTTTGGCCATAATTCCAAAAGATATGTTTGGCGCAAAAACAACACTGCACATCACCAAAGAAACACCATACCCACAGTGAAGCATGGTGGTGGCAGCATCATGCTTTGGGGCTGTTTTTCTTCAGCTGAAACTGAGCCCTTAGTCAAGATAGAGGGAATTATGAACAGTTCCAAATACCAGTCAATATCGGCACAAAACCTTCAGGCTTCTGCTAGAAAGCTGATCATGGAGAGGAACTTCATCTTTCAATATGACAACGACCCAAAGCATACATCCAAATCAACAAAGGAATGGCTTCACCAGAAGATTAACGTTTTGGAATAGCCCAGCCATAGCCCAGACCTGAATCCGATCGAAAATCTGTGGGGTGATCTCAAGAGGGATGTGTGCAGGAGATGTCCTCGCAATTTGACAGATTTGGAGTGTTTCTGCAAGGAAGAATGGGCAAATATTGCCAAGTCCAGATGTGCCATGCTGATAGACTCATACTCAAAAAGACTGAGTGCTGGAATCACATCAAAAGGTGCTTCAACAAAGTATTAGTTTAAGGGTGTGTACACTTATGCAACCAGATTATTTTAATTTTTTATTTTTACTTCCCACCTAAAAGATTTCAGTTTGTTGTTCAATTGAGTTGTACAGTTTATAGGTCACATTAAAAGGTGTAAAACATTCTGAAATTATTTATCTTTGTCTAATTTTTTTACATCACAGAAACCTGACATTTTAACAGGGGTGTGTAGAATTTTTATATCCACTGTAGTTACGTTGCTCCAGCTTGACCTCTGCAACCATGTACAGTTAGTAGTGGTGCACCAAAATGAAAATTCTGGTGCTGAAAACGAAAATTCAAAATGCACTTGGCCAAAAACCGAAACCGGAATGTGCAGTTTTTAAAAAACAGATATATTTTTTTTGGGAAAAAAACAATATATACACCCCGATTTTTTGTAAAATATGAAAGAGGATGTTACAGCGAGTAAATAGATACCCAACGTGTCACGCTTTAAAATTGAGCACGCTCATGGAATGAGTGAAACTGCGGTACTTAAAAATCTCCATGGGTGATGCTTTACAAATTCCTACAGGTTAGCAGTGTAAAGTCGCAGAGGAGGTCTAGTCTAGAGAATTATTGCTCTTGCTCGGACGTTCGTGGCAATACCTCACATGTGTACTTTGAACACCATTTACATATGTGGGCATGGCCTACGTATGCGTTCACCACGTGCAAGCACGGGGGAGGCGGGAGCACTTTAAACTTTTTTTTTTATTATTTATTTAATGTTTAGGTTTTTTTATGCACTGTCCCTTTAAAAAAAAGGTTGATCACTTTTATTCCTATCACAAGAAATACATGCATCCCTTGTGATAGAAATAATTAGTGACAGGTCCTCTTTATGGAGAGATATGAGGTCAATAAGATCCCACATCTCTCCTCTACAATGTAAAGCATTGGATCAAAAAAATGCATTGATCTAGTCGTGCTTTAAAAAAAATAAATAAATAAAATGGCCGGAACCGGAAGCAACATTGCTCCGGTCCTCCAAGGGCATAGAGATGAGTGGAGGCCATCTTTCCTTCACTCATCTCTATGCCCAGCGTCGGCATCGTTCAATGGTTTTTCAGGTAAGGCTGAGCAGCAGCCAGTGGCGGCGAGAGGTGGTTTTTTTCGGCACCTGTATCAGTGATTTATTTAATTTTGGCCACCAAAATTTCTGTGCATCCCTAACAGTTTGGTCCATATAGATTTGGACACAGACACAATTTTCATACTTTGTATGCCACCAGAATAAATGAAACAAAACAATCCAAATGAATTTGAATTGCAGACTTTCAGCTTTAATTCCAAAGATTGAACATAAATATCAAGTACAAATTTTCAGAACTGCAACCATTTTTATACACAGTGCCTCCATTTTCAGAGGCTCAAATGTAATTAGACTAATGAATATAATACTTTTACTTCCCTCCACCTAAAAGATTGGTTGTTCAACTGAGTTGTACAGTTTATAAGTTATAATAAAGGTGGAAAAAGTTCTGAATTTATCTTTGTCTCATTTTTTTACATCACAGAAACCTGACATTTTTACAGGGGTGCGTAGACGTTTTATAACTTTATACACTGTATTTAACCCCTTGATTACCTGAGATGTTAACCCCTTCCCAGCCAGCGACAGTGTACAGTATGATCACTGTATAATGGCCACTGGTGATGTCAGTTAGCCAGTTCCCACCCAGTGTCAGATTGCCCGCCACACTATAAGTTGCTGACCACTGCCATTACTGGTATTAAAAAAAAAAAAAATTCTAGTATATATACACACACACCATGGTTTGTAGACTCTATAACTTCCATGCAAACCAATCAATATATACTTATTGGGATTTTTGTTTTACCAAAGACATGTAGCAGAATACATTTAGGCCTAAATTTGCAAAGAAATCTGATTTTTAACATTTTATTTCATTAGATATGTTTTATAGAAAGTATAAAAAACTGGGTTTTTTTTCAAAATTTTCAGGCTTTTTTCATTTATATAATTTTAAATAAAAAAAAACCCAGTTGTGATTAAATACCACCAAAAGAAAGCTCTATTAGTGTGAAAAAATGCTATGAAGTGTGTTTGGATACAGCGTTGCATGATTGCAAAATTACTAGTTCAAGCAGTGCTGAATAGCAAAAAATGGCCAGGTCATGAAGCGGGTGACACCTTCCAGGGCTGGAGTAGTAGAAAAAAAAAGGGCAAAAAGCTTCAGGGAACTGCATAATTAACGGTCTTAGATATTCCCAATAAGATATCCAATCTTCACTCTTGGAGTTGGAGGTCTACTTTATTCTCATTCAGTGGCCAAAATCTGCCACGGTCACCATTTTTCCCCAAAACCCAGCAGCAGACCTGCTTTTCCCTTCACAAGGTCTCTGAAATTTGAGGTTTGGAGAAGGAAATGCAAACACTTCAGCGGCAGAGAGACAGATTACATTAGCATAATATTCCGGCACAGCAGACATAAACCCGGCTTGTGAATGATGCTTCATGGATGGTACCAGACACGCCGACAACCAGCGACAACCTGATGTGATTATACTTTATAATTTATTAATCTGAAAAATATGAGTAGTGTGGAGTCACTGCAGCTCCGTTCTCCTCTAATTGTCAGCCACTATCGAATTACGTCCTCCATGACAATATTCTCCCCCGTGCTTACATAAAAATGATTAGAGGAGATCTCGAAACATGGAACCGCCGCTTTGTAGCAATAAACTGAACAACCGCGTACGGAGGGAATTAAAAATTCACAAAGTCATGTCAGACCTTCAAAAGAACCACACAGGGATCCTTTGCTGGGAAAAAATATTTTGAAGAATAAATGCACTTCTAACACACAGCTGCCTAATTATATTTGGGTAAAGCAAGCAAGTTCACAAAGAAAACCTTTTATCTTTTTCCTTGCTCCTGCTGTTTCCTGAGAGATGTTTTAAAACCCAGACTGTTTTGCCAGTTCAAATATAACTGGAGTTCAAAGGCTCCTGTGTGACGGTCCAAACAAGTCCCAGATCCAGTGACTATGTGATGCGCCAACCTCATTAAAGTGATTGTAAAGGATTACTTTTTATTTTTTTTAAATAAACAAATATGTTAAAAGTACCTGCTCTGCGTAATTTTTTGCCTCTTCTCGGGTCCCCCGATGGCGTGCCTGGACTCTCCTCCCCCCTGCTGAGTGCCCCCATAGCAAGCCACTCATGTGTGTTCACACCCTACCTGGCTGTGTGTGTCTATAGACACACAGAGCTCAGCACTGCCCCTCTTCACTGGCTTTGGTTGACAGCAGCAGAAGCCAATGGCCCCCTCAGCTATCCCTGATCCAATAAGGAGGGAGAGAGATTCTACTCTCGTGCACAACGCTGGATTGAGATTGGGCTCCGGAAAGGGAGGGGAGTGGGGGAGCTGCATGCAGAAGTTTTAACCACTTCCAGACCGCACACTTTTACCCCCTTCCTGACCAGGGCAATTTTCAGCTTTCAGCGCTATCACACTTTGAATGACAATGTACCCAAATGAATTTTTTACCATTTTTTGAGACAGATAAAGCTTTATTTTGGTAGTATTTATTCACTGCTGGGATTTTTATTTTTTTTGCTATGTAAATGATAAAGTCCCAAAATTTTGAAAAAAAGTGTTTTTTTTTGTAAATTTTGCAAATAAATAAATATTTCATCATAAATCTTGGCCAAAATGTATTCCGTTATCTTTTTAGTAAAAAAAAAATCCAAATTAGTTTATAACCAAAAATTATAATTTTTAAATATTTTTTTTTTTACATTTTTATTTTATTTTTTTATATTATTTTTTATTTTTATTTTTTTTTTCTACATACTGTCACCCTAGCAGTACAGTGTCACCATGGTGACTCTGTACTACTTGTGGGGGGTGATGAAGATTTTTTTTTTTTTTTACACTGATTGCTTTTATACCCATATAGGATGTAAAAGCAATCATTTCTTTTTCTCTCTGTCTGCATTCTTGCAGTCATTGAGAAATACAGAGTGAGCTGTGATTGGTCACAGCTTGTCACATGGTACAAGGCTGTTGTGAATAGCTTTGTACCATGTGACCTCTGTGATCATTCACAGAATTCACACGTAGTAAGCATTGATGTCACAAGTGACATCTTGCTTGCTACTTTGCATGTGATCACTGATTGGCCAATCAGTGATCACATGATCGGGACCTCGTACAGAGGTCCCGTCCGACGATCGGTGTTTCACTGTGTCCGGAGGACACAGCGGGCACTGGATCGCAGTGCTGCGCGCTCCCAGGGAGCGCGCACAAGCAGGGTGCGGGGAGGCCGTTTATAAACGGCCACCCGACCCTGCACTGCCACCGTCCGGCCGTTTATATACAACGGCCGGTCGGGAAGTGGTTAAACCAGCTACAGGTCATTTCTGGCACTTTTTGTTTACAAGTTAAAGTCAGTATGGTTTTCCTAGAAAATGTCTTAGGCCTAGTTCACACCAATGCAATTTGCTTTTGATCCGTTTTTGCATCAGGCTTTGCGTTTTTGCCGCATTTTGCAGGTTTTTTTGTTAAAGTGGAAATGGTTTTGTTGCTGGTCAGAATAAACACACAAAAACGTGGCAAAAAACACTCTTCATGCAGCGCCTCCATTGAACTCCACTGTAGCAAACTCGCTGCTTTTTGCATTTAAAAAAGTCCCTGACCATTTCCAAAATGCAGCTGCTCAAAAAAGCATAGATGTGAACATGTTCTGTAGAAAGCCATGTTAAATGGACTGTAGTGCGTTTCTGCAAAAAAGCACTAAAAAATGCATTGGTGTGGACCAGGCCTTAGAACCCCTAAACATTATTTTTTGTTTTAAAGCAGAGGCCCTAGAGAATAAACTGGTGGTTCTTGAATTTTTTTGTTACAAAGTATTTGTGCATTGTTTTTTCAAACACAATTTTTTGGGGAAAATATACACATTTTTGAATTTTACTGCAAAAAAACACAACACATAACCAAATTTGTTATACTTTTAAAGAATGTTATGTAAACAGATACCAAACATGTCACGCTTTAAAATTGCGCACTGGGGGACGGGGCACTTTAGTTTATTTATTTATTATTTTTAATACTTGCTTAAAAAAAAAAAAAAAAATGTATGACTTTTAATGCTGTCACAAGGAAACATCCCTTGTCACAGCAATAGACGTGTAACAGGTACTCTTTATGGAAGACCCCAAATCCCTCCTCTGCACTTGAAAGCATTCAAAATACCAAGGTGGGACGGAAGATACCGAGAGAGCATCGGAAAACAGGGGGGATAATGGGGGTTTTTTGCTAGTTAGCTGCTTCGACTGCTTATACAAGAGAGCTGACTGCCAGCTTTAAAAAATAGTACCGGGGTAACGGTTACTTCAGTATAACCACTGAAAAGTTCAGCGATGTACAGGTAACATCGCTGGTCCGGAAGTGGATAACGCATAGAATGCATGAAGGTCAAAACCCTTCTGCCTTTTGAACTACTTTAAAAGAAAAAACGACACACTTCCTTTACCTTCCCTGACTGAGCCAACTCACCCTTTGTGTCTCACACGCTCCCCCTCCCAGACACTGCAGCTCACAGTGGGAGCATTTCAGTAAGGGCTCATTCACACTAGCTTTGCTTACTGAAGAGCTATCCATGTTTGGATTGCTCTTCGTAGAGCATTTAACAGTCAGTGAGGAGGCACTGTATTGCCTCTTCTCTTCCTGCTTTAATCCCTTGAACCCCGCACTAGTGAACCACAACCACATGCATTGAGTGGTTGCTGGGCACTTGCGGAACTGCTCCATTTACTTTATTGGGTCGCATTCAGCAGTTGTAGTGACAGAGGGTAGAATTCCTGCTTTGCTTTTCGGCTGCAGCATTTGTAACCCTCAGCCACTGCCTCTGCAGCTAAAGGGGGTAGTGGATGGGGGATGGTAAAAGCACGATTAAACCACAGGGTTTTACTGTCCCCCCAACTGCTAGTGTGAATGAGCTCTTACAGAGGCAGTACTGTCAGTCCAGAAAGCAGTGGACAGGACTAGGTGACTGACACCAACAGGCTTGTTAAACAGCAGTGAAAATGCTGGTAGCCACACCCCCTGCAACATCCTCTCCTCCCACTGTACTGCAAGAACTGTGACAACAAGCTCTAAGCTGCTGAACATGGCATATTATAATAAACAGCATGGTAGCTCAAAGGGTCTATTTATAAAATATTTACTGTGCAAAGGTCTCAATTGTTCACACAGCCATTGTGAATAATCCCCATAAACTTGCCGAACATGTTTATTTCCTATGATCATCAACCCCATCTAGTGACCATAAAGCTGTATTTTCCGGAAATACCTCAGTTGGGGAAAACACTGCATTATGGCCACTAAATGGAGTTGATAGTTGACGAAAATAGTCATACTGGACAAAAAGGGGAAGGGGGTGGTAAATGTATAATTTACCGGCTCCTTCCTTGTCTGAATGGTGATCGATACTGACCACTGACTTTGTCCATTCATAACTGAGGCATAGTAAACTGTGTTTACTATACTTCAGTTTATGAATGTAATGAAAGCTCTGTACAGAGCTATTCCTGTACATTCATTCAGTGCTGCGGAGACTGCAGAGATGGAGATTGAGCACTGTGTAATCAATCTCCTTTCTCTGTCTCAAAGGTGAGATGTCAGTGGTCCGTTTAGACCCCTGCTATCTCCCCAAAGCCCGCCCAACGGGGCTCCTAATTTTTTTTAAAAATAATAAATTTGTAATAAATAAATACAATGGTAAAAAAATAACAAAATAAAATAAAAAACTACTGACAGCAGTGTCAGAACTACCAGGGTCGCAAAAAGGTCGCACTTGCAACCAGGTCCTGGACTGCCGCCACCGGGCTCCAAGGGAAGGTCCAGTGGGCTCGAGGCTGCTCAGTCTAAAATGCCCAGGCCTATTTTTTGTCCCAGTTTGGGCCTTAACCCGAATCACTTCCAACCTCCAACATTTGGCTTGACAGTAGTAAACACAGTCCCAGCTACCATAGCAATTGGAAGTATGTTTAAAAGCGCTTAATGTCAGCCACCATTTATAATGAACTCCAGTAGAGAAGTGGTTGAGGAGCTTTGGCTACCTGGTTCTTGGGATTTGTCCATACCCACATTAAATAACTACCCTGAAACAAATATGCTAGTTGTGGTCTTCCAGACTTGCAAACTGGTTTCAGGTCAGAGACCCCAAGGCTGAGGGTCAGCAGAACAGTCAAGCAACTGGCATTTCCATAAGGGAGGTCAGCAATGGCTGCTTCTTTGGTTCTACCAGAAAGTTTGCATTAGGTACAAAAAGAGAAAAATGATTTTACCCATATAATATAAAGTACACATAAAAATGTGCAGACCAAAGTACAAAAGGTACAAAGAGCCACTGACCTGATCAGGCGTGTCATGCCATATCGAGAGGCATAGTGCAGCGGAGTGTTGTGTTGGTAAGGTTCCCCATAGGATGTGTTGGGGTCCAGGGACTCTTTCAGCTGTGGATTGCTCTCATAGATTTGGTAAGCTAGGTTCTCGTCCCCGTTGATCAAGGCTTTGCGGAACTTTGTAGTGGTGTTTCCCATGGTAGTCTAGAGACCGGCACTTGTCTACCCTACGTTCAGCTTCTTGCCAAGAGAATCCACAACATTCCATCCACCCTGCAAAACACAAAAAAATAAAAGGATTGTATAAACGCAAAAAAAGACCTCCTTGAGAAATCCTCCTTCGCTCGGCCTCACGGTTTTAGAACACAAAAGCAAAAACTTCAATTAAACTTTAACCAACTTCTCAAGTGTAAAATTCTTCCCCCGCCAGGCCGACGGGGCAAACAAGGCATTTCACAAACCTATAATTTGGACGTATCCAGTGAAGGGAGGACGGATCAAAGCCTTCCTGTCATCAAACTATACATAACCACATAGAAACCTCTGAAACTTTGTAGATTTTTGATATATTATTTGCCAGAAAGGGGGATTTAAGAAAGTGAAATCTCTTCCTCCCACTGTTCCAGTCCTACTGATGTTTAAAGGTCACGGATCCAGACAGCGCAGGTCATCGGCTGGAAGAACGCTCTGAAAATAGTTTTGATGTCTGGAATTCGTAATTTTTTTTTTTTTTTTTTAATGCAGAAGTACTTCTGCTCTTCAAGGAAGAAATATTTCCAATAAATAAATATATAACATTCTCGTAGAGGACAGCTGCAAAGAACATTTTAGTCAGGTGTGTCTGCGTTTCAGATGGATGACTTATTCTTCAGATAAAGTGTTTATATATTATACAGAATTTCAGAACAGTACAAACATTAAAGGACCAGTCCAGGTAAAAACGCATTTTAGTAGATGCTGGAGAGTGAAATCACTTGAAAGTGTCTTTTATAGCTAGGTTCACGAAATCACATGCTTTCCCGATGCACAGTGAAATGCTACCATTTAGCAGACACATGGCGGTGAAATAAAGCCTCTTTCACACGGGGTGGACTCCCCTTTCTCAGTGGGGGATCTGTCCATTGATCCCCCGCTGAGCAGAGCAGCGCAGTCGGATGTCCACTACATTTATTCAGTGGGGACACAGACAATTGCCCTCACAGCAGATTGCAGCTCCTGGTACCAGCCTGAGGATCGTGTGATCCCTATGGATCACTGAATGTCATTCATAACAGCTTTGCTTCTTATACCAGTGAGCTGTGATTGGCCCACAGCTATCACATAGTACCTGGGTCAATCACAGCACCCTGTACCCAAATTACAGATTAGCTGTAAAATTTTAGGATTATTATTAGATATGATCAAATACCACCAAAAGAAAGCTCTATTTGTGTGGAAAAAAAATGTTAGAAACTTAATTTGGGTGCAACGTTGCATGAACGAGCAATTGCCAGTTAAAGCAGTGCCGAATAGCAAAAAAGGCCTGGTAATGAAGGGGGTAAAATCTTTTGGAACTTAAGTGGTTAAAGCTGCACTCTGTGCACAAAAACATTAAAAAGATAAGTTCACCTTTTAGACAAAAATAATAAATGCACATTTTTTCTGTAGGTAAAAAAATGTGCATTTATTATTTTTGTCTACAGGAGCCTGGAAAGCATTGCACCAGTGATCAGTAGATGGCTGATGCCATGCAGGTCTCCTGCAGACCTGTCAGAATATAATTACCGTACGGGATGTACCAGCAAGCAGATATTCTGACAGGAAGCTTCAATGAACTACCATGGCGCTCCACACGTAGTAGGTCAATGAAAACTACAAGCCCACAGCAGCAAAGGCTGTCAGGACTTGTAGTTCATTCATTCACGGATATCCATGAGTGAATGATGCAGCTGTGTGGGTGGAGCCCCGCACAGCTGCGCGGTTTTCAAATTTGACAGACAGTACAGGGAGAATTCTCCCCATACTATCTGTCAGAGGGAGGGGTGGGCTCGGCCACGGCTAGGGGAACATGTTACACCCTAAAAACGGGTGCAACATATGTTCCCAAAGGTGAACGTATCCTTTAAATACATTCCTCAATAGAAACAAAGTAGCAGTAACATCTGCTCTCTGTACAGTCTATGTACAGCAAAGTGAACTCTGGGTGGAACCAGCAGGCTCTACCAGATATAGAAACCTTTAGGAGGGGGCGGAGACAAGACCAGCCACCCTGCACAAGGAGAAAGAGCAGCAGTGACCGGTCTTTATTACAGGAAGCTCCCATACAGAGGAAAAAAGTTTCACACTGGGAATTACTGTACAGACTTGCAAGAAATACACAAAGCACACCAAGATATCAAGGAAGAATACACATGATATGACACTGGGTTCAGTTTACCTACCAGCTGTCTGCAGAACAGGGAGGTTAAGCTGCATTTAAGATTTTGTGCGTGTGTAATTTTATATTATGATATATATATATATATATATATATACACACACACACACACACACATACATACATACATATATACACACACACACACATACATATATACACATACACATTATATATATATATATATATATATACACATACATACACATATACACACAAACACACACACATACAGTGAAGGAAATAAGTATTTGATCCCCTGCTGATTTTGAATGTTTGCCCACTCACAAAGAAATGATCAGTCTAAAAATCGAATGGTAGGTGTATTGTAACACTGAGAGGCAGAATAGCAAAAAAAAATAAAAATTCAAAAGAAATGCATGTCTAACAAACTATGCACTGATTTGAAGGTTCATGAGGGAAATAAGTATTTGATCCCCTTCACAAAACATGATTTTGGTGGCAAATCCCTTGCTGACAATCACAGAGGTCAGACGTTTATTGTAGTTGGCCACCAGGTTTGCACACATCTCAGGAGGGATTTTGGCCCACTCCTCTTGGCAGATCCTCTCCAAGTCATTAAGCTTTGGTGGCTGACGTTTGGCAACTCGAACTTTCAGCTCCCTCCACAGATTTTCAATCGGATTAAGGTCTGGAGACTGGCTAGGCCACTCCAGGACCTTAATGTGCTTCTTCTTGAGCCACTCCTTTGTTGCCTTGGCCGTGTGTTTTGGGTCATTGTCATTGAACACCCATCCACAACCTATTTTCAATGCTGAGGGAAGAAGGTTCTCACCCAAGATTTGACAGTACATTGCCCCCTCCATTGTCCCTTTGATGTGGTGCAGTTGTCCTGTCCCCTTCGCAAAAAAACTCCCCCAAAGCAGAATGTTTCCACCACCATGTTTGACAGTTGGGATGGTGTTGTTGGGGTCATAGGCAGCATTCCTCCTCCTCCAAACACAGCAAGTTGAATTGATGCCAAAGAGCTTGATTTTGGTCTCATCTGACCACAACACTTTCAACTAGTCCTCCTCTGCATCATTCAGATGTTCAGTGAAAAACTTCAGACGGGCCTGGACATGTGCTTTCTTGAGCAGAGGGACCTTGCGGGCACTGCAGGATTTCAATCCTTGTCGGCGTAAAGTGTTACCAATTGTTTTCATGGTGACTGTGGTCCCAGCTGCCTGGAGATCATTGACAAGATCCTCACGTGTAGTTCTGGGATGATTCCCCACTGTTCTCATGGTCATTGACACTCCATGAGGTGAGATCTTGCATGGTGCACCAGACCTAGGGAGACTGACAGTTGTTTTGTGTTTCTTCCATTTGCGAATGATTGCACCAACTGTTGTCACCTTCTCACCAAGCTGCTTGGCGATAGTTTGGTAGCCCAGTCCAGCCTTGTGTAGGTCTACAATCTTGTCCCTGACATCCTTGGACAGCTCTTTGGTCTTTGCCATGGTGGAGAGTTTGGAATCTGATTGTTTGATTGCTCCTGTGGACAGGTGTCTTTTATACAGGTGACAAAATGAGATTAGCAGCACTCCCTTTAAGAGACTGCTTCTAATCTCAGCTTGTTACCTGTATGAAAGACACCTGGTAGCCAGAAATCCTGCTGAATGATAGGGAATCAAATACTTATTTCCCTCAAGAACATGCAAATCTGTGCAGAATTTGTTAGACGTGCATTTTTGAATTTTTTTTGCTATTCTGTCTCTCAGTGTTACAATACACCGAACATTCGATTTTTAGACTGATCATTTCTTTGTGAGTGAGCAAACATTCAAAATCAGCAGGGGATCAAATACTTATTTCCTTCACTGTACATACATACACACATATACATGAGCAAGTGGTTAAAGCTCTCTTTGCCTGGTCTGTTTAGGTGGACGGCCATGTCTTGGTAGGTTTTGCAGTTGTGCCATAATCTTTCCATTTTCGGATGATGGATTGAACAGTGCTCCGTGAGATGTTTAAAGCTTGGGATATTTTTTTATAACCTAATCCTGCTTTAAACTTCTCCACAACCTTACCCCTGACATGTCTGGTGTGTTCCTTGGCCTTTATGATGCTGTTTGTCCACTAATGTTCTCTAACAAACCTTCACAGACTCTATTTACTGATTAGGTGACTTCTGAAGGCAACTGGTTCCGCTACATTTTACTTAGGGGTATTAGAACAAAGGAGGCTGAATACAAATGCACGCCACACTTTTCAGATATTTATTTGTAAAAAATGTTGAAAACCATTTATCATTCTCCTTCCTCTTCACAATTATGTGCCATTTTGTGTTGGGCTATCACATAAAATACATGACAAAATGTGGAACATTTCAAGGAGTAAGAATACTTTTTCAAGGCACTGTGTGTATAATTAATATATATATATATATATATATATATATATTTTTTTTTTTTTCTTATTTATTTATTTTTTTAATAACACACACACTTTTCTGACACTACACTGGGGTTATCTTCTGTGACCACTTTAGATGTAAATATTACGTATAGCGAGGTCTGCTTTATTTCATTTATCCCATCGATTATATATGCGGCCCTCTGTGGAGTCTGTACTGCTTCTGACTTGGACCAGCTGACTTATCAGCACATGATGCACCCCATAGACCAAAAACAAGCTGTTGCGACACACTGTACTGAGGTTTAGTCTACCCGACACACAACACATGGGCACAGATGTCTGATCACAATGACCGCATCAACAGCTGAAACCTATAAAAGATTTCATTTACAGGACCCAGACTCCAGTCTAGCACCACCAGTAACTGTCAGCTGGTGGACGGTGTAGAGATACGGATTACCACATTGTATTTACTTATTCTGCAAAAGAAGCGGATAATATATTTGTGAAGAGCTCTTCAGGGGGGAGAGCCAAGCATTTATGGTGCAATCTCATTTACTTGCAAGGTAGAGTTTAACAGGCACAAAATATTTTGGAAGGTGAAGCAATAAACACACAAACACACACACACACTTTTCTATGGGACACTATACTACAAAATACTCCCACGAATGCCGTCCATTGATTGCAAACAAGCTTTGTTTATTTGCACACACAAAAAAGTATTTTTCCTAACAAATTCATTCAAGACCGTGTTGCAAAAATGAACACACCCCAATGAAAGTCTTAGAAGCAAAAGCTAAAATTTTAGACAACAAAATCCTAATGAACAAAAATTCAACTACAGCCAAGTCTAATTATTCATTAAACAGGTGCCCAGCAGAAAGCAGATTACAAAAGGGCGTTACTTAACAAAGAAAACCCCTCCCATTTCATTCTGTCAGTAATGGCACCACATGGAAGAGAAATGTCACAAGGCCTGAGAAAGAAAAAAAATTCTTTACACAAGAAATGTGAACGCTACAAGAATATCAGCAAAGCTTTACTTATCTGCCAGAATATTGTAGCAAAAGTGATACAAAATTGTAACAAGGATGAAACTGCATGAAACTGCAACCATCTCACAGAGACATCCAGGCCAAACACAGAGGTTAACACCTCGACAGTGTCTTCTGAGGAGAAGGGTTTTAGAAAATTGCCATGCAAGTTCACTGCAGTTACCGAAACAAGTAGAAAGCCAAACTGGGGTGATTGTTTCCCTGTGCACACTGCCCGGCAGCATAGAGCTCGACTGTAATTTGACATTGAACACCAAAATTGGCAGGTTGGCAGGTGAAAACTGAGTGGTATTTTGGTTTAATACCACTTTAATGATGGGCAGCACAGTGGCTAAATGGTTAGCACTTCCGCCTGGCAGTACTAGGGTCGTTGGTTCGAATCCCAGCCACGGCACCACCTGCCTGGAGTTTGCATGTTCTCCCTGTGACTGCGTGGGTTTCCTCTGGGTACTCCGGTTTCCTCCCACACTCCAAAGACATGCTGGTAGGTTAATTGGCTCCTGTATAAAAAATTGTCCCTAGTATGTGTATGTATGAATGTGAGTTAGGGACTTTAGATTTTAACGCCCCTTGAGGCTTAGGGACTGATGTGAATGCAATATATATGTATGTAAAGAGTTGCGTAAATTGACGGCGCTATATAAGTACCTGAAATAAATAAATAATGATGAAAGACTTACAAAAATGATACTATTGCTGTATATTATGACACATAAGGAAAATCAAAATTATTTTAAAAACATACTAAGGAGGTCTATGTTATAAATAATGAATACGAAACTGTTATAAAGCATTTTTATACCAAACCCCGTTACAGTGTCCTTTTACCAGTACAAGGCGTCAGACCTGCCAGCAGATGAGCAGAAGCTTCATTCTTTGTATTTGCTGAGATTGGCATCCACAAGGCAGCTGCAGAGGCAGAAGATGGCAGAGCGGGGCACAAAGGATGAGCCTGCCAGGAGCGGAGCTGCTCAGAGCTGCCAGTTCATTAAAGCTTCACCCCGACAGACTTGCAGGCAGATGGTGGAGCCAGAAACACTGCAGGGCAGGTTGTGGATTGGTCCAGATGACATCCACAAAGCACCAGTCTGCGATTCTGGGGACAAAGAGCATGGCCGGATCGGGAGATGCACGGGGAGGTCAGGAAAAAGGGCACCCAGCCTCCCAGAATGCCTGAAAATTAAAATAACCCAAAGAACTATATTCTGGTGATTGACACAAGCAGCCATCCCAATTTAAAGGAGCATCCCAATTTAAAGGAGCAGTAACCACAAAAGGACAGCACTGCCTAAAGTTGAGGCAGTTATATTCACAAGTATGTAAAATGAACAATCAGCCTCGACTTTCCATGTCATCAACTGTTTTAGGTCTGAAATAAGGAGACTGTCATTGTTGATCACTTCCTGAAAATACCAATTGCCTGGCTAATATGCTAACCCTCTGGATTTCACCGCTACTGATCTGAAAAAAGCAGACCATAAATGTTAAAAAAGAACTAAAATAAATATATTTTTTTTTAATTTAAAACAGAACCAAAAAGGCAAAAAACTTCCCCCCCCCCCCCCCATTTTGGATAGTGTAAGAGGGTTATAACCCTGGTTGGTTTATTTTTTTGCCATCTGCGTCCCATTGGAGAGATTTACCTTCATTTCCTGTCCCATAGCCAAAACAGGAAGTGAGAGGAAACCCCTGGAAATTAAGTGAATTCCTTGGGGACCCCCAAGTCACCAGAACCAGTGTCCCCATTGAAAAATTTCTCCTTTATTACTTTTCTGGGGACAACCCAAAATTTGGGATTTTCTTTCACTTTCAGTGATAATGGTAAACAGGAGAAGAAAGGGTGACTCCAACCCAACAGGGACAAAGACAGTAATAAAACCTGACAGGTATTCTAATCACTCTCCACTCTATCCAAAACTAAAAAAAAAAAAAGTTTTGCCTTCAGTTATAGGTTAACCCCTCAGCGCCGAGCATACGCAAATTAGCGGCCACACTGGACTGGGATTTTTTTCTGTGGGGCCACTAATTGCATACCGGTCTTTCTCTCCCAGCACAAAGACCGGGGTGTCAGTGAGAGCTCAGGATCCCTTCTAACGATCGGGACCCGGAATGCCTGAACTTCCGATTATAGGTCACATGATTGCTGTGACAGCCCCTGATTGGATATCACAGTGATCAGTCACCGTGAAGCCCGCCACCTTGTTTTCTTTCTCTGAATGGAGAGAGATACACTGTATCTCTCTGTCCTTTCAGAGAGGGAAAAAAGTGTTTCTTAAAAATAAATAAAAACAATAATAAAAAATTAAATAAAAATACCTAGATTGAGGTTTGATCTAGGTCAGTGCTAATGTTAGTGTTATTTTGTTTTTAATTTTAAAATTAGTATCAGTGGCAGGATAAAAAAAAAAAAAAAAGGAAAATGCACACTATTGTTTCTGGACCGTACTACGGGTACAAACAACTAACATACACACGTGGTATCGCTACGATCGCCATGAGGAGAAATGATTTTGGGTTGTTGTTTTCTGGTTGGTTATGGTAGAAGCAAGATATATACAACTAAATTTTTTTTGAAAAAATATATTTTTTTTTTACGATTTTGGGTCAGTTTTCCTTTGATAAAAAAAAAAAATAAATCATGAGATATCCATTACCATTTACCACCAAATGAAAGCCCAATTTGTCCTGAAAAAAAACAAGGTATCATCCACTTGGATGCACAAAGTAGTTGTGATGATATTAACAGTTTTGCTAACATATCAAAGTTGCTAAATTGTGCTTAGGTTTTAAGATTTGTTTTACCCTTAAGCGTGAAGGGGGTAAAAAATAACCATGTAACATGTTCCCGTGGCCACAGTTTCCCCATAATGTCAGATTTGAAAACAGTGAGGATGTGCAGGGATCTGCCCACATGGCCGGGTCTCTCATTCAGTGTCCTGACAGCCTTAGCGGCTGTGGTCTTGTAGTTTTCAATGACCTACCACAGTGCTGTGGAGTGTTGTGGTAGTTCATTGAAGCTCCCTGTCAGAATATCGGCTTGTTGTACAGGATATGAGGTCAAGTAGATATTCCGACAGGTCTGCAGGAGACCTGCATGGCATCAGCGATCTACTGATCCCTGGTGCAATGCTTTCCAGGCTCCTTTGGACAAAATAAAAAAATGCACATTTTTTTACCTGTAAAAAAAAATGTGCATTTATTATTTTTGTCCAAAAGGTGAACTTCTTTAAGTAAAAAAGAAAAAAATTTATTTTTTCTTAAAATGGTAAGAAAGTTACACCCAAGCACATAAAATCCCAGAAATAAAATTTTGAGGGCTCCCCCACCCCAACATATACGCACGTACAAACATAAACGTATGCGTGAAAAAGTCGATTGCAATACACTTGTTACAGATCGCCATGCACGCCGGAGTGAGAGCCATAATTCTAGGAACAGACCTCCTCCTCAGGGATATTCTGCAGAAGACAATACGAAACTGGGAACATGTTACATGAGGCTAGTAGAGATCAGTGCTAATACCCTAATCCAGAGGTTTCCAAACTGCAGCCCATGGGTCAGATGTGGCCCTCTGCTTGCCTTTATCCAACTCTTGGGGCACCACTACTTTTGATACAAGGCAATATTCCTCCCTCTGACACCAACAATCAGGTACCAATTCCTCCCACTGACACCAACAATGAGGTACCAGTTCCTCCCACTGACACCAACGATGGGGCACTATTCTTCCCACTGACACTGATGGGGCACTATTCCTCCCACTGACACCAATGATGGGGTACTGTTCCTCCCACTGACACCAACGATGGGGCACTATTCTGCCTGCTGACACCAATGGTGGGGCACTATTCCTTCCACTGTCACCAGGAATGTGGTGCTATTCCTCCCACTGACAGCAAGAATGGAGCACAATTCCGCTCACTGACACCAAGAAAGGGGCACTATTCCACCCACTGACACCAATGAGGAGGCACTATTCCTTCCACTGACACAAACAGTGGGGTAATATTCCTCCAACTGACACCAAGAATGGGGTAATATTTCTCCCACTGACACCAAGAATGGGGTACTATTCCTCCCACTGACACGAATGATGGGGCATATTCCTCCCACTGACACCAAGGATGGGGCACTATTCCTTCCACTGACACCAAGAATGTAATTTTTTTACTCCCACTGACCACCCAGCCTATGACATAGTTTACTCCCACCGATGCCAGAGCATTTTCTACTCCCAATGGCCACAGTCCAACCCCCCTAAAGTTTGAAGGGCAGCAAACTGGCCCTTTGTTTTGAAAGTCTGGAGACCCCTGCCCTATTTAATGTTCCCACCACAAACTGCTGAGGTCCAAGGGCTGCACATTATCTACACCAAAGGGCCACATGTGGTCCTTGGGCCATAGGTCGGGCACCAGGGCACTATACATTCCCCTTTAAAGGGTAAGGAAACTTTCCTGAAGCTAGCGGGAACCCCCAAATCTCCCAGGTGGCCAGAAAGGATTTTTAGAGAAATCCCATTGTTACAGCAACCAAGAAAAATAAGAAATCCCTTACCTACTCCGCTCACCAAGCTCCACCTAGAAGTAAATATTACTTTTTTGGTGAATCGCACCTAACAAGAAACTGAGGCCTTCTCCCCAACGTCACCTTCACCCACGTTCATGTGCAGACGGTACGCGGCATACTTCTGTCAGATAAACATAGCATTTCCTGTCATTGCACTGTAAATGATGTCAGCGAATTCCTCTCATAGCTTGCAGAAATATGTCTGTAATTAGGACTGTAAAAAGGTATATATAGCTGTGGCCCCAAAGTGAACCCTCAGCACGGGCCCATCGGCTCTGATAAAACCTGTGTGGGAGCGTCCTCCTCTGAGGAGTAGGGGCCGAACCCCAGAGAGAAGAGCCCAGGGGCATTGTAATAACTCGAACCAAACGTTTTCACTTTGTGGTGGACGAAGCAAGGAAGGGTTAGACGCTTTATTGATGTCTTTGTCTCTCACAATAGGCCCGACGGGGTTTTTTTAAAAAAAAATTTAACGACTTCCCTGCCGGGAAATTCTGACATTTCTTTCCTACGTGTAAAAATCTGTATTTTTTTGCTAGAGAATTACTTAGAACCCCCAAACATTATATAGAGATTGTATATTACAGGCGTACCTCGGTTTACGAATTTAATGCGTTCAGCAGGACTTTTCGTATTGCGAAAAATTCATAAACCGAAATGCGGTTTCCCATAGGAATGCACTGAAAACCAATTAATCCGTTCAGGAGGTCCAAAAAAAAGTAAAAAAAAAAAAAAAAGTCTTTTATCTGTTCAGAACTCTTTATAAAGTTCACTTTAATGACTTCCCGTCCGGCCCATGAACATAAACGGCCAGATGGGAGCAGTACAGGAGTGAGTGGCCATTTATAAACGTCCTCGTGCACTCCCTGTGTGCGCTCCCTGGGAGCGTGCGGCACCGCGATCTGGTGCCCGCTGTGTCCAGAGGATGGTAGGGTCAGAATTTGGCGTAAACAACATGAAAGCATGGATCCATCGTGCCGTGCATCAATGGTTCAGGCTGGTGGTGATGGTGTAATGATGTGGGGGAGATGGTCTTGGCACTAGCAAGGTGTGGCTAATAAAGTGGCCGGTGAATGTATGTCACACCATGAACTTAGTCTCTGGAGTTCAAAAGCGTGAGCTAGATACCTAACCACTACCAATCCGGCCCATGTAAATAAATGTCTGGACGGGAGGAGTGCAGGGGCTGGTTGCCGTTTATAAACGTCCTCCCGCATTCCCTGACTGTGTGCGCTCCTTGGGAGCACGTGGCACCACGATCCGGTGCCCCGCTGTGTCCTCTGGAACACAGATCGCTGTACGGGACTGCTGTGTGAGGTCCTGATCATGTGATCACTGATTGATCATATGAACAGTAGTAAGCAAGATGTCACTTGCTGACATCATAGCTTACTACTAGTGAAATCTGAATGATCACAGAGGTCACATGGTACAAGGCTATTCACAACAGCCCTGTACCATGTGACAAGCTGTGACCAATCACAGCTCTCACAGTATTTCTCAATGACAACAGGAATGCAGCCAAAGAGAAGGAGAAATGATTGCTTTTGCAGAAAAAAAAAAAAAAAATTACATGGTAACACTGTACTGCTAGGGTGGCAGTATGTTAAAAAAAACAACAAAAAAACAAATACTAATATAAAAATAAAAATGTAAAAAAAAAAAATTATCATTTTTTGTTATAAACTAAATTTGGGCAATTTTTTTTTTACTAAAAAGATAGATGAATACATTTTGGCTAAGGTTTATGAAGAAAGATTATTTATTTTCAACATTTTATAGGAAAAACACTTTTTTTCAAAATGTTTGGACTTTTTCATTTATATAGAAAAAAAATTAAAATCCCAGTGGTGAATAAATACCACCAAAATAAAGTTTTATCTGTCTCAAAAAAATGCTAAAGACTTCATATGGGTAAAGTGTTGCATGACCGTGCAATTGCCATTCAAATGTGATAGCCCTGGAAGCTGAAAATTGGCCTGGACAGGAAGGGGGTGAAAGTGTCCGGACTTGAAGTGGTTAAAAGGCATAAATACTGTACAGGGACATGATTAAAAATTAATTCGTAAATGCACTGAAAACCAATCAATCCATTCTGGAGGTCAGAAAAAAAAAAAGTAAAAAAAAGTCTTACCTCTATAAAGTGCATTTTAACAGCTAGCCTACAGGGCACTTATACCCCCTTCCTGCCCAGGCCAATTTCCAGCTTTCACACTTTGAATGACAATTGCGCGGTCATGCAACACTGTACCCATATGAAATTTTAATCATTTTTCTGTGACAGCTAGAGCTTTATTTTGGTATTTAATCACCTCTGGGTTTTTTTTTTTCTTAAACAAACCAAAAACCACTAAAAGTTTTGAAAAAAAAACCAAAAGTTTTTTCTTAGTTTTTGTTATAAAATTTTTTAAATAAGTGATTTTTCTCCTTCACTGATGTGCGCTAATGAGGCTGCACTGATAGGTGGCACTGATGAGGAGGCACTGGTAGGTGGCACTGAAAGGCAGCACTCATATATGGCACTGATAGGCGGCACTGACTGGCAGCTCAGATGGGCACTGATATGTGGCATGGATGAGCACTGAGAGCTGGCACTGATGGACACAGATCATCAGGGCACACCAATCATCAGTGCTCTGATGATCAGTGTACATGTCCCCTCAGAGGAATGCCGATTACCGGCTCTCCTCTCCTCACGAGCTGTCAGCGTGACAGCTCGTGGGGAGAGAAATGCTTATAACCGGCATTTCCCTGTTTACATATGATCAGCTGTGATTGGATACAGCTGATCACATGACCGATCCGAGGGACACAGCACACCACCGATCGCCGCGCTGCGCGCTCCTGGAGCCGCGCATGCGCGGTTAGAATGGGAGGATGTCATATGACGTCCTCCCAGAACGAGAGAACCGCCTTGCGTCCTTCATTTTACTATATGGCGGGCGGGAGGCGGTTAAAGGCATAGTACTGTACAGGGACATGAATAAAAAAAAAAATTGTAAATGCATTGAAAACCAATTAATCTGTTCGTATTGTGAAAAAAAATTCGTAAACCGAGGCATTATTTTCAATGCATTTTTATTCGTAAACCGAAAATATTACATTAACCGAGGTGTTCATAAACCGAGGTATCCTGTATACGCCTGCCCTAGAGAATAAAATGGTGGATGTTATGCCACACAGTATTTGCACAGCGATTGTTCAAATACAACTTAAAAAAACAAACACTTTTAATGAATTTTATTGCACACAAGCACTATATAATACCTCATTTTTGTTAAAACTATAAAAGATGATGTTACATCAAGTAAATAAGATACCCAACATGTCACACTTTAAAACTATGGTACCTAAAAACCTCCATAGGACACTTTACAAGCCTTTACAGGTTACCAGTTTAGAGTTACACTGGAGGTCTGGAGCTAAAATGATTGTCCTCGCTGCCATGTCAGCAACAATATGTCACAGGTGTGGTGCGACTGTCTTTAACACATGCGTGTGGGACATACATATGTGTGATCATGTTGCATGTAAGCAAAGGGGGAGCTTGCGCTTTACATTTTTTTAGTTATTTATTTTATTTGAAACTGTCTATTTTTTTTTTAAAATCAACTTTATTGCTTTCACAAAAGGATGAACAACATGCCTTGTGATGGAATGGGCTGTGACAGATCCTCTTTATGGAGAGATTAGGGGTCTATTAGACCCCAGATTTCTCCTCTGGCCTCTAATGCAGCCAATCACTCACAGATTGGTCTGATCAGCTGCTTACTTGGCTGTTAGTGATGAAAGCCTCATTGCTTCTGGGGGCACAGAGGGAGGAACATCATTTCCGCTCTCTCTGCGTAGTGACTGTTCAGCCACTCAAATCACTTCTGATGTACAGGGAATCGCCGGCTGCAAAATTTTGATACTGGGATGAAGCCTGCAGGTGCAGGCAGTCATCCCGTAAATGACACCTTGCAGGTGCAGCCAGTCATCCCGCTATGACACCTTGCAGGTGCAGGCACTCATCCCCCTATGATGACACCCCGCAGGTGCAGGCATCATCCCGGCATGACACCCCGCAGGTGCAGGCATCATCCCGCTATGACACCCCGCAGGTGCAGGCATCATCCCGCTATGACACCCCGCAGGTGCAGGCATCATCCCGCTATGACACCCCGCAGGTGCAGGCATCATCCCGCTATGACACCCCGCAGGTGCAGGCATCATCCCGGTATGACACCCCGCAGGTGCAGGCATCATCCCGGTATGACACCCCGCAGGTGCAGGCATCATCCCGGTATGACACCCCGCAGGTGCAGGCATCATCCCGGTATGACACCCCGCAGGTGCAGGCATCATCCCGGTATGACACCCCGCAGGTGCAGGCATCATCCCGGTATGACAGCCCGCAGGTGCAGGCATCATCCCTGTATGACAGCCTGCAGGTGCAGGCATTATCCCTATATGACAGCCTGCAGGTGCAGGCATCATCCCTATATGACACCCTGCAGGTGCAGGCATCATCCCGGTATGACACCCTGCAGGTGCAGGCATCATCCCGGTATGACACCCTGCAGGTGCAGGCCTGGTATAACCAGTTTAACCGGAGGACATAATAGGACGTCCTAGTGGGGGGAAGTGGTTAAACACTGTGCGACATTTGTACTTAAACTTGGGCTTCTCTTTGGCAGCAAAGGACATTACGAAGGCCTTGTTCACGCATACTACAGACAGACAATCTTGTCAGCACTACAGATATAAAAGCCCATAATAATATGTGTCAAAGAGCAAATCCAGGGCAAGCTCCCCTTCAATCTTGGAAAACCAGGATTACAATAGCCACCAAAGGAATCTCAATCCCTCCAACAGCACAGACCTCGCTGGCCACTCCAGACCGGGACATCAATACTGGAATAAAAGCAGAAGCCTGCCAGCCTAGTGCATTGCAAAGACGCTTTATCCAATCAATAAAAACAAGTCCACTGTACCCACAAAGGAATGGGCTTGGCCCTTGAAACGCGTAAGCTACACTCCGGAGGACGAACATGATCCCAGCGTTGGGACTGGAGTCTATTATATACACATTAATATGTACCTTTGTGAGTACATTGGGAATTGTTTTTATTGATTTAACCCCTTGCCGCCGGTGCCTCCTGGCCCTTAAAGAGGTTTGAGATGGCAGGAGGCGGGGAGGGGCTTAGGGTCATGTGACCGGCGTGATTGGCTGTCACATGATCGGAAAGCTCCCGACCGCACGTAGCGATCAGAACCTTTCCGTAAGGCACCGGTAAATGTGTTGGGAGTGCGCGTTTTGTTTACATTGGATACGTAAATATGTGGCCCCAAGGCCCAGCCGCCGAGAAGCCGCATATTTAAGTACGCTCAGCGCCAAGGAATTAATAAACAGTTTTAGGGATAATGCACTAGGCCAGTGTGCTTCCTTTTACTTTTATTATACTACAGCATGCATCCATGCGAGGGCCGTGTTCACCCGCATGGGGATGCACAGGTGTTCCATGCATCCCCCATGTAGGCAGCCTCATGCGTGTGAACTGGATGCAGCAGCTGCACAAACATAGCCACTGCTCCCAATTTGATATCCGTGCAGGCAGTGCTCTTCACCAGCCGCTGCATCCCAACTGACATGAATGACCGCAGAGAACACCTGTGCAGGTAAACACGGCCCTCAGGAGGACGTATTCAGGTATAGGTTGTGTGAGCGAGGCCTTACAGCCAGTACGATGCGTCTCTTGTGTTGCGGTCTCCTCTGCTAGCCGACATTCTCATCCATTGATTCACCCCTTCCCTGACACTGTCATTTTCCGGAGCAGGAGGGGTTAATAGAGCTGACGGCACTGTGACGGGCTCTTGTCAAGAATGCTCGACCATGTCAGTCTCGTCTTCCAACCTCCTCCATTCATGGAAGCCCTACTACAGCTTCTATGAATGAAACACAATCTATGAATGGAGAAGGGGCGGACCTTTCAATCATCCTCCCGTCCTCCATTCATAGATTGTGTTTCATTCACAGCAGCTTGCAGCACTGACACAAGTTCACTTCCTGGCTTTCTACATGCTTATTCCAGATCACTAAGGCTACGTTCACACTAGCGTTGTGTGCAGGCGGCAGAAAGGCGTCTGGGAAGCGTTTTTACCGCTTCCTAAACGCCTCGGACAATTCTGCACATTGCAGCACATGGTGCTGTTCTAACGGGAGCGTTAGCGTCGCGGCAAAACGACGCCTCTGGTCAAGTGAGGAGGCGTTGAAGCCTCCTATTCTAGTCTATGGTGCCGCCGGGCGTTTGCGGTGCGGTTGCAGGGCGTTTGCGGAGCGGTAACACCATTCAAACTTCATTATAGGCGTTTGTTGGGCGTTTTGAACGCTCGGCAAACGCCTAGCAACCGCCGCTGAACCGTGCATGCGGCGTTTGTGGAGTGTTTGCCGAGCATTAAAAAACGCTCGGCAAATGCCAGACCAATGCTTGCCAAACACTATAGGGCGTTTGACAAGAGTTGGTGAAACAGTCAAGTGTGAACGAGCCCTAACTGAATGTATTGAAGGCAGGGACAGCCAGGCGACTAGTATTATCAGAAGAGGACAGCTTCCACTGTGAACTCTTGAACGGTTCAATCCCAGTTGCAGTGTCCGCAGAGCAATATTTATTGCTATTTCCCGGCTGTAGCTACTCTTTGGGGCCCAATTTACATAGCACTTTAAATATATTTACACACACACACTATATATATATATTTTATATTGTACATTTACAAGTTCATCTGTCCCTAACCCTCAAAAGGAGCTTACAATCTAAGTTCCCTAACGCATATTCATACAAGGACCAATTCACCCACGGTTCACACCTACGCGTTTGCGCTGCACTTTATATATACATTGATGTTCTAGGGCGGGTGTCGGCAACCTGCGGCTCCAGAGCCGCATGCGGCTCTTTTTCCCCTTTGCTGCGGCTCCGGAGCACACTGCCCACCAGGTGACAGGCAGCCGCGGCTCGCGAGCCACATGCGGCCTCCTTACACGCTCTTCTGTGTGCCGGGCGCCCGCTCCCCTCCCTCCTCTCGGACGGCCGCCCCAAAAGTCAGGACTCTGCAGCTAGCCCAGCAATGGACAAACTACGGCCCGGCGGACCTTTTAATCCGGCCCGCGGGGGATGAATTACTATAGGGGGGATGAATTACTATATGGGGGATGCATTACTATATGGGGGATGCATTACTATAGGGGGGATGCATTACTATAGGGGGGATGAATTACTATAGGGGGGATGAATTACTATAGGGGGGATGAATTACTATATGGGGGATGTATTTTCAGTTTTAAAAATGTGGCTCTCAAAATAAATTTCAATCGTGGTTTTGGCGAGATTTGGCTCAGTTGAAAAAAAAGGTTGCCCACCACTGCATTAAGGTAAGAAACAATATATGCAGTGTCGGATTTGTTTTAAATGTTGCAATGGTTTTGCGGCTCCCAGTCTTTTTTTTCCCTTCGGAAACGGGTCCAAGTGGCTCTTTATATCTTAAAGGTTGCAGACCCCTGTTCTAGGGTGATATTGGTTACCTTTTTGTGCATAGCAGCTTGCTTTTATTTATATTAAGGCACTTTTACTCTTATTTTTTATACATTTTGCAGAAACCGTTTAACATGATTTCCTATGGGACATGTTCACATCTGTGCGTTTTCACCCGATGCATTTTTTGGAAAAGGTCAGGGACTTTTTGGATGCAAAAAGTTGTGTTTTTGGTTCTATAGACTTCAATGGAAACGCTGCAGAAAAGCATGTGTTGCGTTTTTTAGGTGTTTTGCATTTTAAATCTGCCTAGCAACAATAAAAAAAAAAAAAAAGGAAAACGCAGCACAAACACAGGTGCAAAACGCAATTCAGAAACGGCTCAAACACAATCTGCATAGGTGTGAACCTAGCCTTAGACAGAATCCAATTAACCTATCAGCTTGTCTTTTGAGTGTGGGAGGAAACCAGAGTACCCGGTGGAAACCCACGCAAGCACAGGGAGAACATGCAAACTCCAGGCAGGTGGTGCCGTAGTTGGGATTTGAACCAATGACCCTAGTGCTGTCAGGCGGAAGTGCTAACCACTTAGCCACTGTGCTGCCCAAACATCCAAAATTTCAATTACAATGGTGACTGTTCACATATGCGCACACAGACGTATTTTCAAGCATATTTTTAGGTGCATTCAGGCATATTTGAGCGTGCAAGAAATGGTCCCCCAGTGCTTTCTACTGGCAAAGACAAAAACACCTGAAGTGTGAATACACATGTAAAACGTCCTTTTCTGGCTATGGGACGGGAAGTGAAGAGAAATCTCCACCATGGGACACAGATGGAAAAAAATCTGTCAGGGGTTATACCCCTCCCCCCCCCCTTGCTCTGTCCAAAATGGAGAAAAAAAAAGTTTTCCCTATAGTTACAGTGCTGCGTGACAGGTCCTCTTAAAGCACCCACCAGGATAATAACACAATCCAGGTAGAGGCATTTTCACTTTAAGGCTTCCCCCCATCCTGATGAATTCACTGTATATTCCAATATTGTCGAGCACCTGGCACACCGGATTAATGGTATACTATGCACACAGCACTCATCATGGTAAAAATATTTCATAGTTCCACATGAAGTCTTCTGGCTTATAACAGTAATTAGCATTTCCTAAATACTATAATCTGCAAATTAACCATTAGAAATATGTGGCACAGATGCCACCTGCACCAAGGGCACTGGGTTTTAAGAGAAATGTATTTTTTTGCTGTAAATAGAAATCCACAATAAAAGCGTATAATTTGTATAACCGGCAACCCCCACTTCCCCTACACACAAAATAGGTCCATTTCATGCATGAGCATAGTGGGTCTAAACTGCTGATAGATGTAGTGTTCAACATCAGCGGTTTTCAACCAGAGTGCCGCAGCACCCTGGTGTACCATTTGGATTCCACAGGGGGCCACAAGCAGAAGACTAGGCTTGCCCTGGATCAGAGAGGCATTAGAGGATTATGTGGTGATGGGGAGACTGTGAATCGGTGATGGAGGGTCTCGTTTATGGAGAAATTTGACATGGAGGGATCTTTGACGTGAATGGGGCACCTATGAGAAGATGGGACCTCTGACGTGAAGGTAGCACCTCTGAGGAGAAGATGGGACCTCTGACATGAAAGGGGCACCTCTGAGAAGATGACACCTCTGATGTGAAGGGAGCACCTCTGAGAAGAGGACTCCTCTGATGTGAAGGGAGCACCTCTGAGAAGAGGACTCCTCTGATGTGAAGGGAGCACCTCAGAGGAGACCTCTGACATGAAGGAGGCACCTCTGAGGAGAAGATGAAAGCTCTGACATGAAACTGGCACCTATGAGGAGAAGATGGAACGTATGATGTGAAGGAAGTACCTCTGAGAAGATTGTACCTCTGACACGAAGGAGGCACCTCTGACATGACATTTCTGATGTGAATTTAATTTAACTAAGGCAGTAGACTGCATCATACCATGCTCAGTATTCCCACTGATAAGTAACATTTTAGTTTTGTACATTTTAAAATGGGGTACCTCAAGACTTTGCACATTTTTAAAGGGTGTCACAATTGAAAGGCTGAGATATGCTACTCTACATCACCAAAAGGCAACACATTATAATATCTGTAAGTTCTTCTACAGAAAAATGTCAGGGACTACGAGTTTGGTATAGGAGATGGTCCAGTCTTGATGTGCTTCATTAGATGGTCAGAGACTGTAAACATGTTACAGGAAACGGGACAGTCACATTGTCACCATGCTACAAGAAATGGTCAGAGATTGTGGCCATGCAATCAGGGATGGTCAGAGACTCTTAGCATGCTGCAGGAGATGGTTTGAGATTGTGAGAATACTACAAGAGACTGTCTGTGGCTGTGAGCATACTGCAGTAGATGGTTCAAGACTGTAAGCATGTTACAAGAAATGGTCAAAGAATAAACTGTGAGCATGCTACAAGAGATAGTCAGAGAATGAGCATGCTGCAGATGGTCTGAGACTGTAAACATGCTACAAGAGATTGTCAGAGACTGTGAGCATGCTACTACAAGAGATAGTCAGAGAATGAGCATGCTGCAGATGGTCTGAGACTGTAAGCATGCTTCAAGAGATTGTCAGAGACTGTGAGCATGCTACTACAAAAGATGGGCAAACACTTTTAGCATTGAAGTGTAAACAGGGCACATAGAAAACAATTATTTTGGATGTGCCCTAGTGATGACTGGCATTCTTCCAGTCACCACACTATTTGTGAACAGGTCCCTAAAACCGCTATTGGAGACATGATTTTGGAAGCTGAATACTTTGGCGTTGTCATTATATTTTATCTTTATGCTCCAAAAAAGTTTTGCCTTTTATTATGCTTTAACCACTTCCTTCCCATTCTCAGTGGCCCTGGGTCTTAACTCTGGGATGCAGGGCAGACTTCCTGATCAAGTGATAACTGTGACTGGCTGTCACATAATCGGGGAACCGGTCCTGCCAATGTGATAACAGAGACCGGAAGTGGTCTGTGACAGCCCGGTCACTGCTGGAAGGATGAAGTGAGCGCACGCTCAGCACAGAAATCTCACCCACTATAGATGCAGAAGTATGGCTTGTGGTCCTTCAGGCCTACTCTCCATACCTCTGCACATATGTGTTACTTGATCAGCAAGAGATTGAAAGGACTGAGCTAACAACCCTGGTAACATAGCACATGACAAGCGGTTTCTATTGGATGTCAAACTCCTAAATTGATGGGTACAATAAATGGGTTTTTCAAATCTGATACTTGCTCATAAATCATTCTTCCATTTGCAGCACGCAAGAGGGAACAATCATTGCAACATGCACGAAAATCCTATTCAACCAGCTCTTTGGTTAAAATTGCTTGCTTTGTGTTCTTTTTAAGGTCCTAGGTATCGCTAGCAATAGGAATGGCTGCCTCACGAAGAAATTAATTCATAAACAACGGCTCAGACGGTTTCCCAGCCAGAGAAAGAACTTTGACAATGACGATTCGGAGAGTGCTCTCATGAGACCCATCTCCCTGAAAGCAGATAATAAAAGCCATTGCTATCTTAAGCCATGATCTCATAAAAATATAGAAGTGTACAGTCATTGCGGTCAGTAACGGCAGCCAAGAACAGTCACAAATTCAAGATCTCACTGAGGAAAGCTAAATGTTTGTACAGCATCCAAGCTTGGTCATCTGTATCACTTTTTACAAAGTCTGAGAATCCTAACTACCATATATAACCATTTGGCCAAATGTTTGTGGACACCTTGAGCTTGTTGGACATTCCATTCCAAAACCATGTCCATTATTAGGAGTTGGTCCCCTGTTTTACAGCTAGAACAGCAGCTACTCTTCTGGGAAGGATTTCCACAAGATTTTGGACTGGGTCTGAGAATTGGAGCCCATTCAGCCAAAATTATTTTTTAAGGTTAGGTTCTGATGTTGGATGTAAAGACCTGGCTCACAATCAACTTTCTGAACCATCAGAAAGGTGATCAGTAGGGTTGAGGACAAGGCTCTGTGCAGGCCACTCAAGTTCCTCCACACCAAACTCAAACCATGGGGTTGATTTACTGCAAGAGCAGCTACCACATCAATAAGCAGAAGCTCTGCTGACTTCCATCATCCAATCATGTGCAAGCAAAAGTGCTTTTTTCCAATTTTCCTTGCACGTGATTGGGTATTCCTTACAAAGTCAATCTTTATTTCATTTACAAAGCTCTGGAGCAATTGCACTTGCAGTGTGCAGCTGCACCTTGTAAAGGTGCACAGTCTATTTGCCTTTAGTAAATCAACCCCCATTTGTTCTGTTTCAAATACAGCTTTGTACATTGTCAAACCTCCTTAGACCCAGTCTGTCTGGGGAGTATGGTCACCTGCTGACTTGGCACCATCCACAGGCAGCTTAACTCTTCAATGAGACGCAGAAGTTGAATACAACACAACTTTACTTCAGCTAACTGCAGTACAGAGGCTGGTTTTCCAATCTTTTATTATAGGTATTTATATAGTGCCGTCAATTTACGGAGCACTTTGCATATATATTGTACAGTCACACCAGTCCCTGTCCTCAAGGAGCTTACAATCTAAGGTCCCTAACTCACATTCATACATACACATACTAGGGCCAGTTTAGCGAGAGGAGCCAATTAACCTACCAGCATTCTTTTGGGTGTGGGAGGAAACTGGAGTATCGGAGGAATCCCGCACAGGCACAGGGAGAACATGTAAACTCCAGGCAGGTGGTGCCATGGTTGGGTTTCGAACCAACAACCCTAGTGCTGCCAGGCAGCAGTGCTAACCATTTAGCCACTGTGCTGTCCCAGTTGTGGCATTTTTCCATCCAGCTTGGATCAATGTAACTTTATATATACCATAACTGTGGGATCCTTCTACAGGCTACGCCAGTGATCTCCATGTGCTTCCAGGTTCCATGCCAAGGAGGTGGTGCCGTGGTTGGGATCTGAACCGACAACCCTAGTACTGCCAGGCGGAAGTGCTAACCACTATAGGAAGACAGTTATTCACAGAGACAGGCTTCAGGAAAGTAATTAACATTGACTGAGATAACATGGAAGAAGAGGGGAGTGAGTAGCTAGGACTTAACTAATTAGCTTCAAACAGGAGGGAAGGACAGAGGAAGATACCAAAATCATGTTAGTAAACAAGTTGTAGTGACCAGAAACCACCACTAGGTACAGGTGGTCATCGATCCAGGATGAGGAGGTGTGTAGGTACTCATACATCATATGGGTGGAAATTTTTCTCTTCCCCTCCTCCACTCCTAACAATGATTATAGAAGACAGGCTCTCCTTCTTGGCACAAGAAGGGTTCTGCAATGTCAACACGGCTGCCCCATTGTCGTTCATTATTCTGCAGTTGCACTTTAAAAAGTACCAACTGCTTTTCTTTTCACATAGTCCCCATCTAAGCGTCGTTACTAAAATGCAACCGATAAAAGGCGATTTCCATATAGAGCACTTGCAGACGGGCTCCGGTGAAGATTCGTTCTATTTAGCGGCAGCAGGAGAGACAATTGCATCCATCTCGGGCAGGAGGAGGCTGGCACACTGCCATGCCGCTAATGTATCCAGCAATGACGGAAGGACCTTTAACCTATGGAAATCAGTGATTGCAGACGGAGAAATAAAGGCAATCCGCCGGCCAAGTTTTTCTAGCTGTTTAACGGTTAAAAAAAAAGAAATGGATTTGAGAAGAAAATCTCAGGTTTCTAACTCTGCTTTACATAATCCCCCTCCTGCACATTTCCAAAATCACTTTTATGGATTTGGACTTGAAAAACGGCAGCTGATGCAGAAAACACGCAGCGCGATGATGGGACCAGCCCTGCTAAGAACAATGGATGCTCCCATGTCCTGCAGGACAAAAAGAAGCCGGATAGAGGACATGTCGGGGGGAAAGGCCTAACAAAGCACTGGCAGGGCCCCCATTTCTGACCACGTACACTATATGAAGTCTGCAAGCAATCAAACCACACGTAACCATTTAAACTCCGGACGATTTTTCTACCCCCTTCATGATCAGGCCATTTTTTGTTATTCAGCACTACGCTACTTTAACTGACAATTGTGCGACACTGAATGCAAATGTATATATCATTTCTTTTCCACAGAAACTAAGCTCTCTTTTGGTGTTATTTGAATACCACTGTTTTTTTTTATTATATAAACTAAAAAAGACTGAACATTTTGAAAAAAAAAGCAAAAAATATTTTTGTATTTTCTGTCATAAAACATATCCAATAAAAAAAGAAAAAAATCCCAAAACCAAATTTCTTCATACATTTAGGCCAAAAGGTAAACTGCTACAGGTCTTTGGTAAAAAAAATAAAAATTAAAAGAAAATCCCAATAAGTGTATACAGGGGCGGACTGACCATTTGGAAACTCGGGCACTGCCCGAGGGCCCGGGGTCAGTAGGGGGCCTCATGAGATGCCCCTGGTACCTTTTTCATAGGCTTTTTTGAGTTTGGGCAAGGACACAGGGGCCCCATGATCCCCTATTGCCCGGGGCCCCATGAGTTGTCAGTCCGCCCCTGAGTGTATATTATTTAGTCTGCAGGAAAGTTACAGCGTTCACCAACTATGGTTATGAGAGATATACATATATATATATATATATATATACACATATATACACACACACACACACACACACACACACACACACACATACATATATATACACACACACACACACACACACACACACACACACACACACACACACACACATATATACACACACACACATACATATATATACACACACACACATACACACATACACACAGGCGTGCCTCGGTTAACGTCATTTTCGATTTACAAATGAAAATCCATTGAAAATAATGCCTCGGTTTACAAATTTTTTTCGCAATACGAACAGATTAATTGGTTTTCAATGCATTTACAAATTTTTTTTCTTTTAATCATGTCCCTGTACAGTACTATGCCTTTAAAGTGCACTTTATAAAGAGTTTTGAACAAGTAAAACTGACTTTTTTCTGACCTCCGGAACGGATTAATTGGTTTTCAATGCATTTATGAATTCATTTTTAATCATGTCCCTGTACAGTACTTATGCCTTTAAAGTGCACTATATAAAGAGTTTTGAACAGATAAAAGACTTTTTTTTTCTTTTTTCTGACGTCCGGAACAGATTAATTGGTTTTCCACGCATTCCTATGGGAAACCGCATTTGGGTTTACAAATTTTCGCAATACGAAAAGTCCCGCAGAACGAATTAAATTCGTAAACCGAGGTATGCCTCTATTTGAAAAAACGATCAATCCTGATGTACTGATGGCCAGTCTTATTTATAGAGGCCCTTAAAAATGTCAGGACAGTACAAATACCCCCCAAATGACCCCTTTTTGGAAAGTAGACAGTCTGAGGTATTTAGTAAGAGGCATGGCAAGTTTTTTGAAGTGTAATTTTTGTCACAATGAAAGCCATTGTCACAGCAATGTTTTGAACTCTCATGAATGGTTACATTCAAGACAGTTGTGATCACTCGTAATCTGTGATTGGCGATAGCGAATAACATGGTACAGGGCGCTCTGATTGGTCCATGTACCATGTAATAGGTGTAGGACAATCGCAGATCACTGGCAAAGGAAGCAAAGCTGTTATGAATTACATTCATTCATAACAGCCTGGTTGACATCGTGATCACATGATCCCCGAGCTCCTGAGACTGTACATGCAAAATTACATACATGTACGTGATTTCCCTGTACGCGCCGCCCGCCCGCCTGCAGTAAATGTACTATGGGCAGTCGGCAAGTGGTTAAACGGCCTCATACTGAGTGGGCTATACCAGGATCATGATTGCAGGTGATTCTCCTTTTAGTAAAAGTGATCTGAGTGGCTATACAGGTCCATGATCACCTTTACAGGCAGTGAAAGCTAACCCCCCCCCCCCCCCCCATCGCTGTCTTTACCAAGCTCTATGGTCGGTGAGCCCGGTAACGATATGACCAGTTCGGTCACATTCCCTGAGAAAAGTGGAATGGAAGTTCCTGTCACTCTTCTGTGACACCAGAAATCAGAAGCACTGAGGATTTAGTCACTTCTGATTTGTTTGTTGACAAGGCATTACCTGCTTGTACAGTATCTGACTGAACATATCTCGATTTGATCTGATGCTTTCGAGGTCAGAGGAGAGATCTGGGGTTGAATAGACCCCAGATCTCTCCATAAACAGTGCCTGCCACAGTTCGTGCCATCACAGGGGATGCTGCTCACCCCCTGTGATAGCAATAACATTAAAAAATAAATAAATAATAATTAAAAAAAAATAATTTTTTAAAGTGCCCCTGACCGCCGCCCCCCATGCTCACACGTGAATGTGAATGTGCACATAGGTCCCACATGCATACATAAATGGTGATCACACCACACATGAGGTATTACCACAAATGTTATAGTGAGAGCAATACTTCTAGCACCAGACCACCTGTGTGATTCTAAACCGGTAACCTGAAAAGGCTTTTAAAGCATTATGTATGGATAATTTAATGTACCATAGTTAGTTGCAATTTTACGGGCATGCACAATTTTAAAGTGGTTGTAAAGGCTGAAGGTTTTTTACCTTCATGAATTCTATGCAGGTTAAAAAACCCCAAAACCCCCCCCCCCAAAAAAAAAACAACCTTCTATGTGCTGCTCCCCCCACTTCCCCGCTAATACTCACCTGAACCAGTTCTTGATGCAGCGATGTGTCTCTCTTTCCTCATTGGCTGAGACACAGCAGCTGTCAAAACAGCTAGACAGCCAATGAAGAGCAGGGGGGGTTGTTGGCCCTCTACGTGTCTTATGGACGCATAGAGCGGGCTTTGGAGCGAGCACACACCAGAACTCCAATAACAAGTGGATTGCTTTTGGGGGCACTGGTCAAGGGGGGGAAGAGCCAGGAGCGCCCAGTGGGAAACCCGAGAAGAGGATGATCGGGACTGGTCTGTGCAAAACCAAGCAGAGCAGGTAAGTATGACATACTGTATTTGTTAATTTTTGTGAAAAAAAAAAAAGCTTTAATATCACTTTAAAGTGTGACGTGTTTGGTATCTATTTACTCGGTGTAAGATCATCTTTTATATCTTACCAAAAAGAATTTATTTTTCCAAAAAAAATTGTGTTTGAAAGACCACAGCCCAAATATTATGTCATATAAAAATTGCAACATCCACCATTTTATTCTCCAAGGCTTCTCCTTAAAATAACACACACATATACATATATATATATATATATATATATATATATATATATATATATAATATGTTTGGAGGTTCTAAGAAATTTTCTAGCAAAAATATGAAGATTTTTACTAAAAAGTCAGAACTGTCCTGCGGGGTCAAGCATTTAAACAGTCCCTATCACCAACTGCCACCAAAAAAACGTTGGGAAAAAAATAAATAAAATAAAAAATTAAAAAGGTTATAAGATGCTTACTTGCAGCGTTTTTCATAAAATTAATTTTTCCCATTGACTTGCAATGTGCCTCTGCACTTGCTACAAAATCCATTTTCCATTTTGGAGAGAGTCAGATCCATAGCACAGCTCCCTCCTTCCTTGTACATCATAGTCTTCTTATCTGGGAGTATTTTGGCTGTCTATGCTGGCCCAGCTCCTCCCTATACTGTATAGCCTTTTAGGCAGCAGCTAAGGGAGGAGTGAAGGCAAATACTAAAGAGCAGCAAGGTGGTTCAGTGGAACTCTAGGGTTCCTCCAGAGGTTTCTTGGGGTTCCGTAAAGAAAAATTACAGTTACTTATTTCAGGTACTTATATAGCGCCATCAATTTACGCAGCACTTTACACATATATTGTACATTCACCTCAGTCCCTAACCCTCAAGGGGTGTACAATCTAAGGTCCCCAACTTACATTCATACATACACATACTAGGGCCAATTTAGACAGGATACAAGTAACCTACCAGCATGTCTTTGGAGTGTGGGAGGAAACCGGAGTACCCGAAGGAAACCCACACAGGCACAGGGAGAACATGTAAACTCCAGACAGGTGATGCCGTGGTTGGGGTTCGAACCAACAACCCTAGTACTGCCAGGCGGAAGTGCTAACCATTTATCGATTGTGCTGCCCCAGTTATGGCATTTTTCCATCCAGCTTCGACCAACGTAACTTTATATATACCATAACGGTGGGATTCTTCTAAAAGCTACTCCAGTGATCTCCATGTGCTTCCAGGTTCCATGCCAAGCGACTGGCTTGCTGCATTGTGGACACAGGCAGTCGCTCGCTCACTCGGCACAGGCTCCGCTCAGAGAACACTATACATTTTCCCAATGAATGCAAAGCATTCTCTGATTGGACTAATCGTCCAATCAGAGAAAGCTTTGAATGGGGCAACCTCCTGTGTATACAATGCAGCAGGCCAGTCGCTTGGCACGGGACGAGATCAGACGAGTAGTGATGTCTACTTCAGCGATTTCCAGCGGCATCAGCCAGGTATGGTATTTACATCGTTACCTTGGCCCTATCTGCAACAATGTAACTAGGTATAACATATCCATACCTGGAATTGTACCATCAACTGTGTACTGCAAGGGTCTACCTGATTGAATACAAACTGAATAGATCGTTTAGGTTTGTCCTTTATATTACATAGTTTTGGTGGATCTAAAGGAGATTGTATAGTGTATGGCCAGCTTGGGTCTCTCGGCTCCTTCAGAGGTCAATAGAAAGGATATTATGTCCCCTTATAGCACCATACAAACGGGATGCAGTCTTGATGCCATGCTTGATTCCAGTGCCGTAAACCAGCACAGAGTTGCCCTTTCCTGAGTGAACAAACTCCTAAATCAATATTCGGTGTCACTCGCCAAGCCTGTCACTCTGCTATTTGCACAAGGCACAGGGAGATATTCGATCAATAAGTCCTCTGTTGCCTGGTCATAGCACAGCTCTGTCTTCTGAACTGTCAGGAATTTCTTTAACCCCGCAGAGCTGGTGGGGTCACCCAAAGGGAGGCAGAAGAATGCAGAATAGGAGGCAGACATGGCACCGGTACAGGGCACCGCAGATGTGCCGTCCAGGGTTCACAGACCTCGGATATCCATGGTCCAATGGGAGCACGTCTGGCTGGCTGTCAGGAACTGTGTGGGTGGATCCATAGCTGCTGGTGTGGAGAATTTCTGCCCATTCCTTCTTGTTCTTCACCATGTATATGTAGGAGAACTCCAGAAACCATTAAAGTGGAACTCTGGCCTTACTTTACATCCTGCATGGTTGTAGCGGCTCCTCTCCTGTACTGAAATGTCTCACTCTCATTTCATTGCACGCTGTGAGCTTCTCAGTGTGTTCATTAGAAGCTGCAGCAAGTCAGCAAGAGCCCACCTTATTTTCAGGCTGGTGGACATCCAGCATCATCAAGGTCTTTTCTCCTCAGCCTAAGTAGTCCACTCCTTTTATTCACTGGATTTCAGTTCTAGAAGTGCTACCACTTATGGCCTCCTGCCTGCGCCTCCCACCAGCCATGATCTGTCTGCGTTGCATAGAGAAGCACAGAGACCCAGCGATGACAGATGATGTCAAATGTCTAAAATAAAGTATATAACGGAAACATAGGTTTTAAATGTAAATGTGGGCAGCACAGTGGCTAAATGGTTAGCACTTTCACCTGGCAGTACTAGGGTCACTGGTTCAAATCCCAACCACAGCATCACCTGCCTGGACTTTGCATGTTCTCCCTGTGCCTGTGTGGGTTTCCTCCCGGTACTCCGGTTTCCACCCACACTCCAAGATAGGCTGGTAGGTTAATTGGATCCTGTCTAAATTTGCCCTAGTATGTGTATGTATGAATGTGAGTTAGGGACCTTAGACTGTACGCCCCTTGAGGGTTAGGGACTGATGTGAATGTACAATATATATGTAAAGCGCTGTATAAATTTGCGGCACTATACAAGTACCTGAAATAAATAAATAATAAAATGTCAGCTTTCAAATATTTTCATTGTGCTGAAGTGCATTGCTGCACACACTTTAACGTGTTGTTTTAAGGCAGTGTTTCTCAACTCCAGTCCTCATGGACCCCCAACAGGTCATGTTTTCAGGATTTAAATTATTTTGCACAGGTGATTTGATCAGTTTCACTGCCTTAGTAATTACCACAGCTGTTTCATCTGAGGGAAATCCTGAAAACATGACCTGCTGGGGGTCCATGAGGACTGGAGTTGAGAAACACTGTTTTAAGGGAACTCTTTTTAACCTGCAAACAAATACAACACAAACTTTAACAGACCTGCAGCTTTTGCTTCCATTGTATTACATCACAATGTACAGGGGGATCACATCCCGCCACGGTAATACATCACAATGTACAGGGGGATCACATCCCGCCACGGTAATACATCACAATGTACAGGGGGATCACATCCCGCCACGGTAATACATCACAATGTACAGGGGGATCACATCCCGCCACGGTAATACATCACAATGTACAGGGGGATCACATCCCACCACGGTGATATATCACAATGTACAGGGGGATCACATCCCACCACGGTGATATATCACAATGTACAGGGGGATCACATCCCACCACGGTGATATATCACAATGTACAGGGGGATCACATCCCGCCACGGTAATACATCACAATGTACAGGGGGATCACATCCCACCACGGTAATACATCACAATGTACAGGGGGATCACATCCCACCACGGTGATATATCACAATGTACAGGGGGATCACATCCCACCACGGTGATATATCACAATGTACAGGGGGATCACATCCCACCACGGTGATATATCACAATGTACAGGGGGATCACATCCCACCACGGTGATATATCACAATTGTTCAAGAGACATTACGCATAATGTCTCTTGAACAATCACAAAACAGTTTCCTGGAGTTCCACTTTAAGAGCACACTGCATTGTTTACAATCAGCATGTCTGCATTATTAAATCAAATCTGGTCCCCATATGCCTAAAGTGATATTAAAAAGGCAGATTTTTTTATTTAACTACTTCAATACCGGGCACAATTGCCCCCTTCCTGCCCAGGCCAATTTTCAGCTTTCAGTGCTGTTGCTGACCGGGCTCCTGGTCTGCAGGCCGCGCTGGCAAGCGCTGGTGTGCAGGCCCTGATGAGGCTTCACTGATAATCAGTGTAAACAATGTACTCACTGTGCCCTGCCAGACTTGCCAGTTATTGGCTGTCCTTTCCTCAGACAGCATGTGAGTATAAAGGAAAAGCCGATAACTGGCAAGTCTGTTTACATGTGACCAGCTGTGATTGGACACAGCTGATCACAGATTGGGGTAAAGGGCCAAAGGACACAGCAGCCACAGAGCGCACCGGATGTGCGCCTCAGAGAGTGTACATGTGGGAGGATGTCCATGAACTAGGGAGCAGCGCTGTAGCCGTCTTTTGGCTATAGCGTGGACAGGAACTGGTTAAATAACAAACACGTCATATTTATCTCCTGTGTGCAATGGTTTTGCACAGAGCAGCCCTGATCCTCCTTTTCTCGGGTTGCCCACCAGCACTCCTGGCCCCTCCCTCCTGTCGTGTGCCCCCATAGCAAGCAGCTTGCTATGAGGGCACCTGAGCAGGCTTGCTCCCGAGCCACTGCTTTGTGTGTCCATTGACAAACAAAGCACGGCTCGGCCTCTCTCCTCATTGGCTCACTGGACAATGGCTCCTGCTGCAGTCTCAGCCAATGTGGAGGAGGAGTCCCCAGAGAGCCGCTGCTCTCATGCATGGATCGATATGAGGCTCAGGTAAGTATTGGGGGGGGGGGGGGCTGCTGCACATAGAATGCATGAAGGTAAAAAAAAACCTTAAGCCTTTACAACCACTTTAATTCTGCATCTTCCCTGCTTGGAGCTGTAAATGATTATTCCCAATCTTGCACTGCACTTGTGTAATCACTGGAGAACGTAACTGCAAACTGCTAGGAGCAGACATTCCCAGACCGTTCACACAGACAATTGTTCTGCAGCTTTCGTGCTGATCGATCTAGCAAAAGATCCTGCCTAAAATACATGCCTAAAGCGGTCTAAACACGGCACGCTTGGATGAACATGGCGTACAGTTTTGTATGCATCTCCATGCACCACTATAGGAAACTGATAGGGTCACACACATAGCTGCATCTTCAAATGAAATTGTCCGCTGTGTTTAGCAGCGTACAAAAAAAAAAAAAAAAAAAATAGGACACAGCTACGCCTGGGGCAAATCTGCAGATTTCAGCTAGTCTTCAGAGTCTTGCAATCCATGGTACAGCAGAGCTCAGACAGGGAGAGAGAGAGAGAAGCAGCACAAGGAGCCAATCAGTTTTGCTTCAGTGCTCTTGTGTGCCAACAAGGAACATTTGATGTATTTGATGTGTGTATTTAGCTGTCTGGGGTTCAGCTTTAACCGTCAGGGATGACTGTATGTGAAAGCAAACTCCAGGAACAGAAGGTACACTTCACTATTCAAACACAAGACGAGGATGTCACAAGGGAAAATTTTCATTTGAACGATTTATTATTTTTCAGCAGAATCACATGTACAATACATTCATCCCAGCAAACTGCTTCCAGGAGAAGAAAATCCAAATATTCAATTAGTAATTCCTGTATATCTGTGTGTATAGACAAATGTCATGCTGTTCCTGAAACTTTTTATTTGCTAATGATAAGGAGAAACAAGGGTTAGAAAAAAATTAACACCCTCCTCGAACCCCTCCCTAGTTCCTACTGTACTTACCACTGGGGTGATGAGAGGTCAGTGATCATGCAGCTGGCGTGGCGGTCCAGGGATCTGAAATCCCAATCTTCTCTGGGCAGCACTTACAGGACGGATCAGTGTGGAGCTCTACAACGGTGCTGACCAATCGGATTCGCTCTGATCCGTCCCGGACTGATGCACTGGCTGCATGGGCACTGACAGCTCATCACCCAAAGAGGTAAGTACAGTGGGGACTGGGGGTTTTGGGGTGGTGTGTATGGTGTTAGCTCACAGTTTAATTTTCTTTGAAAAAGTGAACTTACAATTTAAAATTAACTAGGCATTTTTTGTTCATTTTGGACAGAGTAGGGGAGGGTTATAACCCGTTATTTTTTTTTTCTGAGTCCTATTGGGGGGGGGGGTTCCATATTCAAAACAGGAAGCGACAGGAACCCCCCCTCCCAAAGCGAGGGAAATCCTAGGTTGTCACCAGAACTAGTGTCCCCATTTACAAGATTTCCCCTCTATTCCTATTCTGGTGAAAACCCAAATGAGTTTCAACATTGCGTCTTCATCATTCTATAGTGGTTTGCTTTTCAGAGGAATTTTGACATATCGCCTCCAAATGCTGACCCACCAGACCATAACCACATGCAACTAAACAACAAATTGCCATAAAATTAAAGTTAGCATTTGGAAAAAACAAAAAGCAAAAAAACAAAAACCCACATAGCAGGGTTGGTGCAAATAGAAACAATAGGACATAAAGCCCTATGTGTTGGGAATGTAGCGGGAAACATTGCCCAATGCATAGGGTGTGAATGTGCCCAATAAATAAAATACATAAATAAATAAAAAAGCCCTTCTGACCTGGCCCCAAAACACATCTCAATAATAGTGAGAAATAAAACAGCCCCTATAGTGGCTGACATTCCTGATACAAAATAAATAGAATTTCCTGAGGAAGAAAAAAAAAAAAAGGGAAAAAAAAAAAAAAGGGAAGGAAAAAAGGGACATGAAAAAAGGAAAAGAAAAAAAAAAAAAACCCTTCTCTCTGCCACGGCCTCATAGTATCAGTTAGCAACCTGACACTCTTGAGTTACAAAATACGCACCAAGCAGCCCAAGCACTAGTATAATTATCCAGTCCAGGGCAATTTTTTTACTCTTCGCATACCTGTTAAAATTTGCATTTTTTTCCTAGAAACTATCCTCACCATTCCAAAAAATAATATATTTCCTAAAAGCAGAGACCCGGAGAATAAAATGGTACAATTTTTTATGTTGTGCAACAGTTTATCAAACACAAATTTTCAAGAAAAAAATACATTAAACTGAATTTTCGTGCATACACACACACACAACACATAATACCCAATTTTTGGTAAAATATGCGCTGTGTCGAGTAATTGGATACCAAACCTTAAAAATGCATGTGCCTGTGAAATCTACAAAAAAAAAAACACTATGGTAACCAAAGTTGTCCATAAACAAAGCTTTGAAGCCTTTACAGGTTAACAGTTTAGAATTAACTGAATTACGTGCCTAGGATTACTGATCCTAATCCAACCTGTGCGGCAATAACTCACATGTGTGGGAAAATTCAAGTTTACATACATCTGCATGGCCTACACACACGTTTGCATTTAGATGTGCACGTTAATGTGTTACAATAAATAGAAGAAAAAAAAAGTGAAAGCATGTAAAATGCAATTAAATGTTTTCTATTTATTTTAAATTTAACATTTAACTTTATTACCATAACAATTCCTCAATGGGATAGCACTGGGCAGGTGACAGGTCCTCTTATGGAGACATCAGGGATCTATTAGACCCCCAATGTCTACTGTGGTTGCCCCTGCAGCTAAACAAGCACAGCAGTCAGGGAATGAGTTTTGAACCTGGAGGTGATCAGGGTGGATTTGATTTAATCACGATTTAAATCACTAGTGACATGGCTTGATTTAAATCATAATTTTTAAAGAGCAACGGTCATCTCTGTTCCACAGCGGCTCTTCCTCTGACCCGCTGTTGACTCACTTTAATGGGAGGGCTGGTGATGTGGCAGTGACACAAGGTGAGGGATGTGGCAGCAGCAGGTGAGAGGATCCCCGCTAACGGGCGCTGCCATGATGGATCTAAAATGACAGGTGCTCTTTAACTGTAAGGAATCCGACTCATTCTTGCCGGTAGTTAGAATCTTTAATATTTGCAAACCAAATGAAGGTTTCCTTTTTAGAATAATAAGCTGTCAGGTTAGTAAATCAGCGATATCAGAACCGATTTCAGGTTAATAGGTCCATCACACATAGTTGGAGAAGTTGAGACTCAAATTCTTTTATTTCATTTTTTTTCTCATGGTTACTGTGAAATTGTGTGAATGCAGCAATGCAGGGCATGTTATCTCAGCTTGTAGAGCTTGGACTCATTGAATGCGTTTACCAAAAATGTAAATATTGCAGAATATACAGCCTCATGCTACATAACAAAGCTCCATTTCATGCTGAATAAACAAAATTATTAATGTATCGTAAATAGAAAACTATCTTTAGATAGAGGTTTACTCCAAAAGCGTTTTATTAAAATAAAATTTGATAAAAATCAAAAACAATTGAGTACTGACGTGATACTTCTTTTATTTGCACTAACATACAATTTTGAGGACAAGCTTTCGGGGAGTGTCCCCTTCTTCAAGGTCCCAGCAGTACTATTACAAAGTTTTAGCAGAATGTTAGAAGAGATTTGGGGGATGAGAAAAAAAGAAAAAGAAAAGCAGAAAGAAACACAAGCCTAGGGTTAGACTAGAGATAGAGATGGGGGGGAACAACACTCACAGAGGGAGTTCTAAAAATGTTGGATATTGATTGAGGAATCCCATGTCCAAATTAAGGCCCTTAACTCTTGTGTCAAATAGAATGATCATTCTTAGTTCAAAAGTTTTTCTTTCCTGAATGGATTTGAAATTTCCTTTAAGAACTAAAACATAGTACTGCTGGGACCTTGAAGAAGGGGACATACCACGAAAGCTTGTCCTCAAAATTGTATGTTAGTGCAAATAAAAAAAGTATCAGTACTCAATTGTTTCTGTCGCAAGTGCACTAATACGGCTACAATCACCTCGATGAAAAGCAAAAAAATTAAAAAAAATTTTTTTTAAATGTATATTTATTTATTTTTTTAAATCATCGATTTTTATCCACCCCGGAGGTGATGTAATACACGCCACTTCAGGGTTCATTCATTCCAACTGTTGGGACATCTTACTGCAGTTCCTGGACTCCCCAGAAGAACCAGAGAAGAAAGGAGCCATCGTAGGAAACGTCCGGTGGTGATCTTGATGGGGATGGAGTGGTATTAGAACACTTTTACTTGAAAGCTGATCACCGGCTAAAAGAATAAATATCAAGCAGCAGCAGCCATGAGCTTGCTTTAACCTCTTGACTACCAGGTAGTTTTGGATAGAAGAAGAAAAAGACCAGAACTTTCCCCAGGCTTTAAAAGGTTAGTCCACCTTGTCAGAAAAAATGCAAACACCCTCCCCACCCCACCGGTCCCCAGTATACTTCTTTCCATGGGTGAGTGTCACTGTCCATGCAGCCTGGTGAAGCAGTCCAGGGGTTTGAAAACTGCGCTGTTATGATTTCCCTATGGAAGCCAAGATGAATCAGATTGGTTCTGAATGGTCAATGCGTTCACATGCCAGCGCTGACCAATCAGAACACCTCTGATTCATCCCAGAGTCCCTAGAGGAAGATGAAGAACAGAGTGGTTTTCAAACTCCAGGACCACTTCATCAGTTCACAGATCCCTGTGAATCAATTAACTACAAGTACAGACAGCCTTTGCGAATGTCAGCTGGTATTTCTCAATGAACTACCAAAGCGCTGTTGAGTGCCATGGTAGTTCATTCATTCTTCCTGTCAGTGTAACAAGGTATGAGTAGATTGGACGAGGTAAGAGTAGACAGATTACACCGATAGGTCTGCCGGAGACCTGCATTGACCAGCGATCTAATGATTACTGGTGCAATGCTTTCCAGGCTTTTAAAACAAAAAATAGTAAAAATTCAAATTTTTTTACCTGCAAAAAATGTGCATTTATTATGGATTGTGAAAAGTTGAACGTGTCCTTTAAATCAGACAGGCTGCAACATTCTAGTAAAAACCTTTCTTCTTTTCAGAAGTCAGTTGCTGGTACTGTCCCCATTCATACCTGCGCGTTTTGTAGCACGAATCTCAAAAACGCTAAGGGGAAAAAAAAACAAAACAATATTACGCTATAGAGATGGTTCACATCACCACTCCAAGTCCCCTGAAGCAGAATGCCTGAAGCTGAAAAAAAATTTTGGATCTACGTTTGTAGCTCCATTCAGGCAGATTTTGGTGCCTTTTCATTCCTATGGAAATACACAAATATATGCAAAATGACACATTTTCATGTGCTTTAGCGCGTTGTATCGCATGGGCAAGAGCGTTTTTCTGGCATGGTAAGACATGGCAACAATTGATGTCACAAATGAAATTGAATGCCTGAACAAATCGCACACAAACGCACAAATAAAATGTGCAAAAAAAATGCTCAGGTGTGAATAGGGCCTCAAAGAAGGGGAGCGAGGAATAGCACAAGGAACCAATGAGGTGTGCTGCAGGGCAAGAGGCAAGCTGATAGGAGGGGAAAGCTGAGTGACAGAGAGATGAGCTCATCAGTGTGCCGCTTTTCCTTCAACTGTACAGTCACAGGATGAGGGAAAGACCTGGAAGTGAAAGTTAAACTGCATCAAAAAAAGATCAGGTCACCTCCCCTGCCAGAAAGGAGTGAGCTGTGGATCAGAGGGGTGTAACACTAAAATCTGAATGAATGAAAGTTCAAATCCTTTGACAAATAAAACAGCTCTCCTACATTCATTGTGTATTTAGGCATTTGCCTGGAGTTCGGCTTCAGGGCCTATTCATATTAGGTGTGGTAGGACATGTTTGGTGGCTATTCCAGTGCAGTCCCTCTGCAAAACAAGGCAAAATGCCTGGTCTCCTTCCCACTACTGTGTTGTAGTGGTGTGTGCAAAAAAAAAAAAAAAATACGACTTGTGGTACTTTTCTTCAGTGCAGTGTGACGCAATCCAACGCCCTGCACCTCGCTGCGGACAACAGAACTTAATGAAATGTCAGTGTCAAGTTTGCTAAAAAAATAAACAAATAAAAAATGTAATAGTGCAATGCACCGCAACTGGAGCATCGGCATTGCTGTCATCCTACTACTGGCAATCCCAGGAGACATCAGGGGTGCACATATATTATTCCAGCCTCTCAACCAGGGTGCCCAGGCACCCTGGGGTGCCTTGAGGATTTTTCAGTAGTGCCTTGACAAAATATCTAAAAATTGCCCAAAACTTGTATACAAGCCAGCGGGTGGAACAAACCTGCCTTTTCGTTACACCAAGCCACAGGTTTTCATTGTGCACCATTACAACCTTCTAGTCGCCGACATCCTGACAACCAATGACATCATCAATTGATAAGGGAGGATGTCGGCTGCCTGCACAGCATACTAGTTTCACACTCCCATTCCCCTCTCCATCAGTGCTGGGGTCACATTAGCTGAGTGATGGAGAAAAACTGAGAGAGAGGAGAAACACTGGAATACTAGTCAGTACCAGTGTGCAAAAGTGTGTTTGTTTGGAAGAATAAATCACCTCTAATGTTGGGTGCCCTACATGCGTGGATGTTGCTGCGTTATATAAAGCTATTAGAATAGTTTTTCACATTTTAGAAAGGGGCGCCCTTTTAAAATTATGAACAGTCTTGCGGCACCCCATTTTAGAATGGGGTGCCTCAAGACTGTCCATAATTTTAAAAGGTGCCTCGGGACTGTCCATAAATTTAAAGGGTGCCTTGACTGAAAAAAAGTTGAGAAACACTGTATTATTCATCTTGCAGTACAAAACTGTACTATACCAATAATAACTAACAACAATTAACAACAACATTATTAATACTACATTTCCCAGTTCTGTAATAGGGAAGAACCAGAAGAGATCAGGTCCGTGTAATGGGCCCCATACCATACCTATGGAGGTTCTCATATAGAGCGATAACTACATAATACAATGCCTATATAGAATATATAGAATACATGATCTAGATCTGTATATACATCCTTTATTTATTAAGTAGCAATTGAAGCAGGACAGCGCAGGCAGCAAAAGATGACTTCAGAAGATTACCAAGAACAAAGCACGCATTAATAATACAAGTGTTGCCTGGGCCGCAGTAAATGTATCATCCACCAGTCACCTTACTCTTCCAGAGCGGCCCGCCTCTGCTGCTCGGCCCGGTTATAAATTGCCAGAGCTGGCAGCCTGCGTTTTAACCAATGCAATCAGAGCCAGCAAACCATCAATCATGTGCAGCAAACAGTGACGAGGTCTTGATGAGTCACCATGCACCCATGGCCTGCATTAAACAACTTACATGTTTTTAGTCTCAACTCAGTTTTTCGGCTGCAGAATATTACTGCATCTTTTATCTCATTCTGCAACCAAGACGATTTCCTTAAAGAAGGCCTCCACCGAGCACTAGATGCATGAAAGGGGCTGGAATGAAGAATTAGAGGTCTACAAAAATGTCCTGTCTTTGAAACTACTTTGAGAATTGGGAACACCAGTCCTGCATACGGTCCACATGGCTCAGCAACTAGTATTCCTAAAACACCACACTACCTTTAAAACCTACATTGGGAAAAATTGGGTGTACCAGTCATTCATACTACTTACAAAGCTCAGCAACTGATATTCCTGGAACACCACAATACCAACAGCAAGGCTACTGTACAGACACACTTTCATTCTGGCCATTTAGTAATACTTACTCTTCAGTGATCCACCATCACTGCCCGTGAGTGAGAGCCACCATTACTCCTTTCGCTGCAACCGTCAATCAATCTTGGCTAGTGTTAGAGCCTACAAGTAGTGGCAGAACCCCCCTGTCATGAGACAGTGACCAGGCCTAGTGAAGCCTAAACACTACAACATGGGTGGTGCCCACATACAATCCTAAACCCAGAAGTACTGGATATTGTGGACAGACTGAAAACTCAAACACATAAGCAACGGGTATAGTGCACTGGCTGCAACCCAACACTCAGAAACAATGGGTATTGTGCACAGTTTCAAGTGTTCCAATCACTTCCATGGCCACAGGTGTATAAAATCAAGCACGTAGGCATGCAGACTATTTCTACAAACATTTGTGAAAGAATGGGTCGCTCTCAGGAGCTCAGTGACTCCAAGCGTGGTCCCGTGATAGGTTGCCACCTGTGCAGTAAGCCCATCCGTGAAATTTCCTGGCTACTAAATATTCCACGGTCAACTCTTCGTGTGGCCTTCAGATTAGCACAACAGTGAGTAGGGAACTTAATGAAATGGGTTTCCATGACCGAGCAGCTGCATCCAAGCCTTACATCACCAAGTGCAATCCAAAGTGTCAGGTGCAGAGGTGTAAAGTACGCCACCACTGAACTCTGGAGAAGCAGAGAAGCAGAGACCTGTGTCCTCTGGAGTGACGAATAACGCTTCTCTGTATGGTAATCCGATGGATGTGTCTGGGTTTGGTGGTTGCCAGGAGAACGGTGCTTACCTTACTGCATTGTGCCAAGTGTGAAGTTTGGTGGAGGGGGGAATTATGATGTGGGGTTGTTTTTAAGGGGTTGGACTTGGCCCCCTAGTTCCAGTGAAGGGAAAGCTTAAGGCGTCAGCATACCAAGATGTTTTGGACAATTTCATGCTCCCAACTGTGTGGGAACAGTTTGGGGATGGCCCCTTCCTGTTCCAACACGACTGCACACCAGTGCACAAAGCAAGGTCCACAAAGACACGAATTAGCGAGTTTGGGGTGGAGGAACTAGACTGGCCTGCACAGAGTCCTGACCTCAACCCGATATAACACCCTTGAAATGAATAAGAGCAGAGACTGTGAGCCAGGCCTTCTCGTCCGACATCAGTGCCTGACCTCACAAATGTGCTTCTGGAAGAACGGTCAAACATTCCCATAGACACCCTCCTAAACCTTGTGGGCGGCCTGCTGCAAAGCTGCAAAGGCCGGACCAACTCAATATTGAACCTTATGGACAAAAGACTGGAATGCCATTAAAGTTCATGTCCGTGTAAAGGCAGGCGTCCCAATACTTTTGGCAATATAATTTTGGCAAGAGGAACGCAGAGGAAGAAAGGAGAATGACAGCCTCCTCTCCCTCTGCATTTCTTTTGCCACCACTTGTATCAGGAAAGTAGTTGCTGCCAAGACAAGCGGCCATTTTGAAACAGATCCTTCCTAGCTATGCTGCCAGACGGCCATTGGAGAAGATTGGGGGGGCAACCAGTCCAAACTCATTGCTAGGGTTAAGAAGCTTTTGCAACATTGTACTGATTGTGGGCATCCCTGCCTCCCTCACACCACTTGTTTCATGTAAGTTCTTGGAGCCAATAACAAAGTGTCCTTCAACAACATCGACAGCAAGATCTAGGAAGGAGACAGTCGCTTCAGAATGGCTGCTTATCTCAGCTTCAAGTACTTTCCCGAGACAAGCAGAGGCAAGAGGAATGCAGAGGGAAGGGAGGCTCACAGTCGCCTCTCCCTCTGCATTCCTCTTGCCAACATATTTCTCAGGAAATTGCTCAGAGCAGAGACAAACACCTGTTATGAAGCAGCATGATCCTTATTAAATATACTGTCGGACAGCTAGGGTTAGGAAGCACCTCACAGCCAGGGCGAGGAAAGCACCTCACAGCCAGGGAAGCACCTCAAAGCCAGGGCGAGGGAAGCACCTCACAGCCAGGGCGAGGGAAGCACATCACAGCCAGGGCGAGGGAAGCACATCACGGCCAGGGCGAGGGAAGCACATCACGGCCAGGGCGAGGGAAGCACATCACAGCCAGGGAAGCACCTCACAGCCAGGGCGAGGGAAGCACCTCACAGCCAGGGCGAGGGAAGCACCTCACAGCCAGGGCGAGGGAAGCACCTCACAGCCAGGGCGAGGGAAGCACCTCACAGCCAGGGCGAGGGAAGCACCTCACAGCTAAGGTTAGGAAGCACCTAACATAGGACAAGCTACTACATGTACTTTGTCCAACAAGGGACAAAGCAGTGAAAAATGTATATCTTACACTAGGCTAGTTATAGACAAAAAGTGGCATTGTGGCATACGATCAATGCCCACATAAAGAACTGCAGGCCAGACTTTGTTCCTAGCATGCCCTTCAAGACCTTTTCACCCAGCACTGTAGTATACCTCTACAGAAGCCCTTGAGTGCGTTACCCGAGATCTAACAGACACCTCATTAAAAGTTTCCCGTTATCTGCCAAATTTCAAATCTATGGAAAAACTACAGTTACCGTGATCATCTTAAAAGGCTCTTCAATCACAGAGCCGGTAACAGGGAGGAAAAGCTGTCCAGGCAGATTTTGTCAAAGATTCGACTACAGTACCGACCAAATCAAATCATGTCAGAGTCAGCTCACTTGTTGGATGAATTTACCCAATTACTCCAGAGCCGCTGGCAAGGCGACAGAAGACGGGGGTCGCACATTGCAGTTCCTCAGGAGGGGACTTGTCCTCTCTGCCCATTACACCTCCACAGATGTCCTTTCCATGGACACAGACACACAAAAGGACTTTTGTCACTACAATGATGAGACGTATCCTACAAAAAATATTTAGAAAACCTGACTGCCCTTGAGTGATGGTGAAGGATGTCCAGGGAGAGTGATGGTGAAGGATGTCCAGGGAGAGGGATGGTGAAGGACGTCCAGGGAGAGGGATGGTGAAGGACGTCCAGGGAGAGGGATGGTGAAGGACGTCCAGGGAGAGGGATGGTGAAGGACGTCCAGGGAGAGGGATGGTGAAGGACGTCCAGGGAGAGGGATGGTGAAGGACGTCCAGGGAGAGGGATGGTGAAGGACGTCCAGGGAGAGGGATGGTGAAGGACGTCCAGGGAGAGGGATGGTGAAGGACGTCCAGGGAGAGGGATGGTGAAGGACGTCCAGGGAGAGGGATGGTGAAGGACGTCCAGGGAGAGGGATGGTGAAGGACGTCCAGGGAGAGGGATGGTGAAGGACGTCCAGGGAGAGGGATGGTGAAGGACGTCCAGGGAGAGGGATGGTGAAGGCCGTCCAGGGAGAGGGATGGTGAAGGCCGTCCAGGGAGAGGGATGGTGAAGGATCTCCAGGGAGAGGGATGGTGAAGGATCTCCAGGGAGAGGGATGGTGAAGGATCTCCAGGGAGAGGGATGGTGAAGGATCTCCAGGGAGAGGCTATTAGGAGTACAATAGAGTCAAAGGAAATGTTAAGCATTTAAAGCTAACCCGTCATAGTGAATCAGTTACGGACATTTATTATTCATGCAACAGCGGCACACACTTTCAGCTGCTCTTAGGGCAACTTCACACCAGAATATGGTGCAGGAAAGGCGAGTTACATGAGCGTTTTCCACACACATGCTGCCCTTGCGATCTACTAGTGGCGCCAATACATCGTTGGTGGCCCCCAAAACGCAGATCACAAATGCAGTGCATTTGCGGGCACCAAATCGCATGGTATCACAGTACCAGGCAATGTGGTGCAGCACATTCTTTAAAAGTAGTTTCTGTGTGTTCTGGTGTGACTCGTAGCCCGTCCAAATGAATGGGTTGCCAAATTGCACTGCAGGGGACTGCTTAGGAACATAGGCCACAATCATGAGCGCTTCTAGTGTGAATCAGCACATAAAGTGGTTCTAAAGGCCAAAGGTTTTTTACCTTCATGCAATCTATTCATGAAGGTAAAAAAATTCTCACTGTTCTGCTCCCCCCTCAGCCCCCCTAATGCATGCTTGAGCCTGATCTCGAGCCGGCTCTCCCAGGTCTCCCACTCCTCATTGGCTGAGACATGGCAGTGGGAGACATTGGTTGAGTGAGGAGGGAGCGGGGGGGCAGGGCTGACTCTTCTAGACATACAGGGCCTGCTCCAGAGAGAGCACGCAACCAGGCTTTGGTTGGGAGGTACATGTGGTCTACTGCACCTATAGCAAGGGCATTATTCAACTTTATCCAAGTTTGTTTTTATCCACAGATGTCCTTTTTTCTACAGAAGCAGTTTTTTATTTCTAAAGATGAACTAATTCTTTAAGGGCTTTCAAACAAAATGAGTTTATTCAATGATGGCAAGATCGAATGCTCTGTCAAAGGATTTTTCAGAATTTCTATATGACCATTTTGAGTGATGCAGTCAAATACCAGTAAGATGATCCAAGGCCTATTTTAGTTCTTGTCAGAAGGAATGCAGGGGAATGCACAGTGGAAGAACTACCAGGGTCGCAAGAGTCACAACCGGGCCCTGGAGTTCCCCCATTGTGGGGGGCCACCGCCTTCTGCCTGCCACGTGCCACCAACAGCTCTTCTACCAGTATGAGAGGGGAAGTGGTCTCACTCATGCAGTATCCACACATTGGTCCACCATTCAGTTCCCAGCTGTAAGGTAGGGCGATGCTGTGTCGGGAGGCAGAGACTGAAAGCGAAAGTCAGCTGACCTGGGCCAGGCCAATAGAGTGAAGGAGGAGGAGCTGAGTGAGAGGAGACCTTATGTCGGTATAGGAGTTACTGGAGGCACCTGAAGCTGGAGATACAAAGAGACTGAGCAAGGAGGGGGAACCGAGTGATCTACAAGCGAGTGCCACTGTTCCCATCCCCCATATCAGCACTGCCACTGACCCCCCCCCCCCCACCACCACCACCACCACCACCACTGATCCTATCCCCCCACCACCACCACTGATCCCATCCTGCACCACCTCTGCCACTGACCCCACCCCCCTCAACCACCTTCACTACTGCCATTGATCCCATTCCCTCCACTACCACCGCTGCCATTGATCCCACCACCGCTGCCACTGATCCCACCACCGCTGCCACTGATCCCATCCCCTCCACTACCACCGATGCCATTGATCCCCCCCCCACCATCACTGCCACTGATCCCATCCCCCCCACCACCGCCACTGATCCCATCCCCCCCACCACCGCCACTGATCCAATCCCCACCACCACTGCCATTTATCTCATCCTCCCCCCTTCCACCACTGCTACCACCGATCCCACCCCCACTGTCACTGATTCCACCCCCCACCCCCCCCCACCCCCACTGATACCTGGTCCCCTACAAGCACTACAGCCACTGATCCTGTCCCCTTTACCACTGATCACATCTTCCCACCACCACCACTCAACTAGTGGTGGAACTGTCAGGGTTTCAAAGGTCACGCTTGCATCGGGGCCCTAGAGTTCTACCACTGTGTGGGAGCCCCAAGAGCCCAGACTGTGGCTCCATGGCAGAGTTGCTGGCTACAGTTGTAAGTAGAGTGTCTATTACACTCTCTCTCTCACACTGACCAGACCCAGCACTGACAGACCACCCCCTCCATTGCACAGACAGGAGAGGAGATAGAAAAAGCTGGACTTTCTCCTTCTCCCGCCCCTTTCCTCCTATGTATGCCTGCAGCCCACCCATTCTCCAATCTCCGGCAAAGTATCCCTGGCAAAGCCCAACAGCCGGCAACTACTATACATGGTTGAGGAACTATGCAGAGTGCAGACCCCTGAAGTGTCCCCCTTCTTTTCTCTCTCCTGCCTCGGAGTACAATGTTAGAGGGACTCAGATGTAAGGGGCGCTCAGTGGACTCTGCTGTAAGTGGGGGCTTTGGTGAGCAGAGGCCCCCTTACATTAGAATCTACAGTGTTCCCCTTACATCAGAGCCCCCCTTAAATTGGCGTTCCCAGAGCACTGCTTATGTCAGAGTTCCCCTTTACATTAGAGTCCACAGAACTCCCCCTTACAGTGAAATTCTGCAGATTCTGATGTAAAGGGGGGGGGCTCTGATGTAAGGGGAAACACTGTGGATTCTGGTGTAAAGGGGACCTCTGATGTAAGGGGTGCTCTGTCCCTGCAGTGTTCCCCCTTACATTACATTCCACAGAGTTTCCCCTTATAGTGTAGGGAAACTCTGCAGATCCTGATGCAAAGCAGAAACTCTGCGCACTCTGATTTAAAGGGGACTCCTCTGATTAAATCCTTACAATATGTTATTTAATCACAAAATATATGTATAGTGTATACTACAGAACACAATTTGCCGTGTGCCGCTAAAGTGTTTGGGCTTGGTGTGAAGAAAATGTGGCAACCCTACCCAAGATGGCAGAAAAGGTCCCGCTGCAGGACCATAATAAAGGGCCCCACAACAGGAGTAAAGGGTCCCAGCATTGGTGGGAAGGGCCCATGACCAGAGCTCAGGGGGGGCCCTTCATGGTTTCTTGCACCAGGGCCCTGAAGGTTCTAGTAATTCCTCTGGGAATGCAGTTTCGGCACTGGTACTGAATGGGATGCTGGGGTGTGCTGGATGGTCTATTGATGCTGGCTGCTGAAGGTTCTACTGTTATCAAGGAGGTCTGTGGTTTCTGGTGAGGAATCTAGTTTTGCGGGGGTGATCTTATGTTGCTGGAAAGTCAATTGTTGCTGGGAGATCTACTGTACTGTTATTGGTGGGGGTCTATTGTGGTGGGTTGAAATGCTGGTGGGGTCTATGGTTACTGTGGGGATCTACTGTGGCTGGGGGGGGGGGACTACTGTTGAGGGTGAGGTTTATTGCTTATGAACAGTCTACTGATGCTGGCTACAGGGAGATCTACTATATTGTTACTGGCAGAGGTCTATTGTTGCTGGAGAAATCTGTTGTCAGGAGGGTGGTATTTTGTTCTGGAAGGGTCTGTTGCTGGGGTGGGGGGTTAGGTCTATGGTTGCTGGGGAGGGGAGTTAGGTCTGTTCTTGTTGTTAGGGGGGGGGGGTTAGGTCAGTTGTTGCTGGGGAGGGGGCTATGTCCCTTGTCACTGTAGGGGGGGCTAGGTCCCTTGTCGCTGGAGGGGGGGGCGCTACATCCCTTGTCGCTGGCGATGGGGTTAGGACCCCTGTCGCTGGCGAGGGAGGGGGGTTAGGCCCGTTGTCGCTAGCGAGGGGGGGTGTAGTTCCTGTTGTCGCTGGCGAGGGGGGGGGGGTTAGGCCCGTTGTCGCTGGCGAGGGGGGTGGGCTTAGGCCCGTTGTCGCTGGCGAGGGGGGTGGGCTTAGGCCCGTTGTCGCTGGCGAGGGGGGTGGGCTTAGGCCCGTTGTCGCTGGCGAGGGGGGTGGGCTTAGGCCCGTTGTCGCTGGCGAGGGGGGTGGGCTTAGGCCCGTTGTCGCTGGCGAGGGGGGTGGGCTTAGGCCCGTTGTCGCTGGCGAGGGGGGTGGGGTTAGGTCCGTTGTCCCTGGTGAACGGGGTGGGGTTAGGCCCATTGTTGCTGGTGAGGGGGGTGGGGTTAGGCCCGTTGTTGCTGGTGAGGGGGGGTTCAGGTAAGTTGTTGCTGGAGACTGGGGGGGGGGGGGTTAGGTCCGTTGCTGCTGGGGAGGGGGGTAGATCTATTATTGTTGGGGGGTAGGTAGGCTTACTGCTGCTGGGAGGGTAGATCTATTGTTGCTGGGAGGTATTCTGTTGCTGAAGGGGGGGTGTTTATTTTATTTTGTTGCGGGGGTGTGAGGGGTTTATTACTACTGGCTGCAGGGGAATGTGCTCGGAGGTGGGGGCAGAGACAAGGGGTGACTTTAAAAGGGGAGTACCTGCACCTATCCCCTAAGAATAAAAGCCCTGGTTCTGCCTACTGAATCCCTGTAACTGTGGTACATAACGGACTCCTGTGCTACGAGGGGGTCCAGCCCCGACACCACATATGACAATGTCCATGCAGAAAGTGAACACCAGGACCCCGTGTCCTTCTAGCTGCAGTGGGAGGCAGGTCTCTGGCATTTGTACAACATACATGTGTCCATCCGGCCAAACACCACAACTGCAGCGCTGACAGCAAGACTCAGGTCACGGCCCAATACAAAGCCCTGCTCTCCGAACACTAATCCAGCAGACAATGGCAGGCCGTACCTAGCAGGCTGAACGTTTTAGGGCGACGCTTGTTCTCAGCCGGTAACCACAACAGGTTCTCATCCCGCGTGGTAATCACTAGGCTTCCAAGAACAAAGGTTTTCATGAATGTTCTAGGAAACCGGAGGATGCAGAGCGTCAGGTTACAGCGACTATAAAACTTCGAGCAGAAATAAACGCTCTCAACTAACATCAGCTATCTTTAGTCCTCATGCTGCCAGCATCAGGAAACAGGAAGCTAGATTATACTTACTTGTTCTAAACTTTATTCCCTGACATTTCTGCAGTTGTTTCCTGGTTTCTGGCCTAGGCCAAAATTATGTCATACATCTCAGGAATCTTTATGGGCATTTTTTTTTTCTTTCATCTGGAGGAGCGGCTTTTGCATCTAAGCACACCCCCCTGTCTGCATGCCTGAGCAAAGGGCCGAAGGATTCCAGAAAATAAATGCTACATGAATCATCTGCCCTTACTCAAGATGGCGAAAGCTAGAAATTCTGGGGGGGGGGTGGGTGTTCAAAGTAATTTCTCATCACAACAAGGTATGGAGACATGGATGGATGGGCAAGTTTGTTTAGAATATAAAAAAATGAATTAGAGTTTTCAGTTTGTGGTGCTGAGATACAATGTAGTTCCGCTTTAATAGTGGTTTATATCAACTTTTTAATTTCTTAGTTTTTTGGACTTTATATTGATTTATAATATTTTTCCATATCAAGAGTCAATCTCCAGAAGGGTCCCAAAGATTAAAAAAAATAAAATAATAATAAAAAATGTCTTCTCATAATTATTTTCTCCAAAATGAAAAAAAAAAGTTTAACCGTTCAGTTCTACTTTATTAGCAACACATTTACAATATATCAATATATAAATGGTTAGCACTTCCGCCTGGCAGTACTCGGGTCATAGGTTCAATTCCCAACCACGGCACCACCTGCCTGGAGTTTGCATGTTCTCCCTGTGTCTGCGTGGGTTTCCTCCGGGTGCTCCGGTTTCCTCCAACACTCCAAAGACATGCTGGTAAGTTAATTGGCTCCTGTCTAAATTGTCCCTAGTATGTCTAAGTATGAATGTGAGTTAGGGACCTTAGATTGTACGCCCCTTGAGGGTTAGGGACTGATGTGAATGTACAAAATATATGTAAAGTGCTGCGTAAATTGACGGCGCTATATAAGTACCTGAAATAATTAAATAAATAATAATAATATTAAATAAATATCACAATGGCTGGGACAAAGTCATACTCAATCACTGTTGTTGGGAGATGAGGAAATTGCCGGTAGATAAGACCAATGTCATTTTGGAGTCATTTGCGTCGGGATTAGGGAGTTTACCTCGGGGTCTGCGGCGTTCCAACAACCAATGACATTGTGCAGTTCCGTATCATTGGTTGCTAGGATGCTGACAGTTCTGAGGCTGCCAGTGCCCTGCCAACCAATGAAGCGCCCTTGAGCCCTGTGAACAATGCTCTCCAACACTTTCAGGAAATTGCACCACATACAACAAATATCAGTAAAATAAACACTCTTCTGAACAGCCTCTACGCCATTTTTTTATGAATTCCAAGGATTGTGTGAACAGGAAGGCGCTATAGCAATGCAAGTCAATGAGATTTCAAAGTTCAAAGTTTCCAGGGATGATCCCTGGATGAGTGACGAAACCTCTACACAGCATTACAGAAACAAGTCCGGGTGAATACAACCCTAGCCGTGCAATCATCTACAGGAGAAGCAGAGAATGCCAGCGCTGGAGGGTAACACAATAAAAGTTCGACCCTTCAGATGTATAATTCAGACTCTTCCACAGATGTATAGGAAGAACTCTCCCGTGATACAATGTCACACAAACACAATAGACAATTCTCCTTGCCCCATTATCATGGAATACCGAGAGAGTGAGACATCAACACACAGCTGCAGGATCCACCTAACGAGTTATAATGATCAGGGATGCAACAATACCTTTTTTTTTTTGCTTACTAAGTACCGATACTTTGTTTTACTCGTGGAAATGCTCCTGATACCTGAAACCGATACTTTGCGGTGTGATTTGCGTCCATACAAAATGTATGGATGCAAATTGCATCACAAAGAATAGCATGCAATTCGAACAGGAATGCGATTCATGTGGTTTCCCCACTGCTCCTGTGTGAACCCGGGCTTGTCATAAAATGAGTTCACACAGAAGCGGTGTGGGAAATTTCCCTGCACCAAACCCATGGTGTCACATAAGGAAAAGCTGGGGATTTGAACTCCCCGCAGCTTTTTCTCCTTTCCTTGCAGGGATGACAGGACAGGTTAGATGACTTCTGATTGGCCAACACCATGGTGGTGGTGCTGACCAATCAGAAGATGTCTAGCCCAAATGGTCATCCCGGCAAGCAGAGGAGAGAAAGCCGATTCACAGGTCTGGGGATTTGAAATCCCTGCAACTTTCTCTCCTCTCTTTGCAGGGATGGCAGTATGGGCTAGATGGCTTCTGATTGGCCAGCAAGCCGTCTAGCCCGTCCTGTCATCCCTGCAAGGAGAGGAGAGAAAGCCATGTGGATTTCAAATCCCCAGCTTTTCTTTAAGTCACAGCATGGGATCGGTGCAGGGAGTTTTCCAGCACCGCTCGTGTTAACTCAGGAGCAGTGGGGAAGCCGCATGCGATTTGGACAGGAATCACATTCCTGGTCAAATTGCATGCTAATCTTTGAGGTGCAATTTGCGTCCATACATTTTGTATTGATGCAAATCGCTTTCAGGTATCGGGAGTGCGTGAAAACACTTGCTATTGGCACCGATACGGATATCGGTGCATCCCTTATAATGACCATTGTTACCAATAACGATCGCCATTTCCAGCAGTGAGAACCAATGAAAGCCTGAAAAGGATAATTACATCAGCAAAAATAAAGATTGTTAAAGGAAATAACATGACTACAGCTTAGTGATGGTTGTTGGTCACACAGTGCTGAGCCTTCCGGGACCACCAGACATACAGTGCGGAGTTCCTGTCAGTGTGGATGGCAGGAATCATGTACACCATGTGAGATCCCCACTGCAAGTCACCGATACACCATAGTCTACATACAAGATGACTTGTTACATTGTATCTGTGAGATCCCCACTGCAAGTCACCGATACACCATAGTCTACATACAAGATGACTTGTTACATTGTATCTGTGTGATCCCCACTGCAAGTCACCGATACACCATAGTGTGCATAGAAGATGACTTGTTACATTGTATCTGTGTGATCCCCACTGCAAGTCACCGATACACCATAATGTACATACAAGATGACTTGTTACATTGTATCTGTGTAATCCCCACTGCAAGTCACCGATACACTATAGTGTACATACAAGATGACTTGTTACATTGTATCTGTGTGATCCCCACTGCAAGTCATCGATACACCATAATGTACATACAAGATGACTTGTTACATTGTATCTGTGTAATCCCCACTGCAAGTCACCGATACACTATAGTGTACATACAAGATGACTTGTTACATTGTATCTGTGTGATCCCCACTGCAAGTCACCGATACACTATAGTGTACATACAAGATGACTTGTTACATTGTATCTGTGTGATCCCTACTGCAAGTCACCGATACACCAAAGTGTACATACAAGATGACTTGTTACATTGTATCTGTGCGATCCCCACTGCAAGTCACCAATACACCATAGTGTACATGATAACTCGTTACATTGTATCAACTTGTAGTGAGGCTCACACAGATACAACGTAACAAATGATCATGTACACTATGACGTATCAGTGACTTGCAGTGGGGATCACACAGATACAATGTAACAAGCGATCACTTACACTGTGATGTATCGGTGACTTCTAATGAGGGGATGAAAATGTCCATATGAGCCGCACATCTCTGCAGACTCCAGGTAAGAAAGTGTAACAGCCTCCCCCCCCCCCCACGCCCCCAATATGCTTCACTCCCCCTTGGAGCCCAATGATGAGGATACGCAGGGGCGGAGTGAAGCATGTTGGGGACATGGCTTGGCTGGAGCCCAGGCTGAGACTGTTACACTCTCTTACCTGGAGTCTGCAGAGATGTGCGGCTCCTATGGACATTTCCTTCCCTGCACATCGCTGTCTGGAGGCGGGACGAGCGCGGTCCTAGCCGGCACTCATTGATTGGGATCCTTACAGCGCCATCCACAGTTTGGGGTCACAGTGACTTGTAGTGGGGATCCCACAGATTCATCACAGTGTACATGATCACTTGTGGTATCTGGGTGATCCCCACCACAACAATGGACCATAGTGCAGTCTGTGTGCTGTCTATGTAGAAGATGCTGGATCAGCCTGACGTGGGGAATCGCAGATACAATGTAACACGTGATACGCTGTGCTCAGTCATGCCACTTACACAACTTATCAGATATAAAGCACTGACCAGAACCCCCAATAAAAAGGAAACCACGACAGTACTGACCCCCCCATGACAGAGATCCTCTTCTAATCCAATCACTGGAGGCCGGACACTGATCACTCCCCAGTACTGTCCCCTGACAATGATCACTGTCCCTCTGGAACTGATCAGCCAACTGCTATTTAAACAAAGACCCCCAAGGCACAGCCTGCCAGTCCAGATCACAGGCCTCCAGATACTCGGAATGTGACCCCGCAGATGAGTGTCCACAATTCCTCATCCAAGACACGCATCAGCCACCCCACCATTACTGATCACTGCCCTCTCGACATGAAACTGTCCCCGAGCACTGATCACTGTCCTCGAGCACTGATCACCTTCCAACAACGATCACTGGCCTAAGGGCACTTCTCAACCCTCACTAATACATGGATCACTGTCCCTCAGGCATTGATCAACCCCCAGTACTGATGACTGTCCTCCAGACACCGACCCTTCAATAAAAAAAAAAAAAACACAGTCCCTCAAACACTGATCATCCCCTAAATACTGGCCCCAGCCCCCCCTTACCAACCACTATCCCCCAAGCACCGACCACCTCCCTGTTATTGATCGCTGTCACCAAGGCACTGATCACCCCCACAACATTGATCACTGTCCCCCGGGCACTAATCGCCCCCCGCCTAACATTGATCACTGTCCCCCGGGCACTGATCGCCCCCCTCCCAACATTGATCCTTGTCCCCCGGGCACTGATCGCCCCCCTCCCAACATTGATCACTGTCCCCCGGGCACTAATCGCCCCCCTCCCAACATTGATCACTGTCCCCCGGGCACTGATCGCCCCCCTCCCAACATTGATCACTGTCCCCCGGGCACTGATCGCCCCCCTCCCAACATTGATCACTGTCCCCCGGGCACTGATCGCCCCCCTCCCAACATTGATCACTGTCCCCCGGGCACTGATCGCCCCCCTCCCAACATTGATCACTGTCCCCCAGGCACTGATCCCCCCCCCCCCAGGATTGATCACTGTCTCCCAGGCACTGATCATCCCCCAGGATTGATCACTGTCTCCCAGGCACTGATCATCCCCCAGGATTGATCACTGTCTCCCAGGCACTGATCATCCCCCAGGATTGATCACTGTCTCCCAGGCACTGATCATCCCCCAGGATTGATCACTGTCTCCCAGGCACTGATCATCCCCCAGGATTGATCACTGTCTCCCAGGCACTGATCATCCCCCAGGATTGATCACTGTCTCCCAGGCACTGATCATCCCCCAGGATTGATCACTGTCTCCCAGGCACTGATCATCCCCCAGGATTGATCACTGTCTCCCAGGCACTGATCATCCCCCAGGATTGATCACTGTCTCCCAGGCACTGATCATCCCCCAGGATTGATCACTGTCTCCCAGGCACTGATCATCCCCCAGGCTTGATCACTGTCTCCCAGGCACTGATCATCCCCCAGGCTTGATCACTGTCTCCCAGGCACTGATCATCCCCCAGGCTTGATCACTGTCTCCCAGGCACTGATCATCCCCCAGGATTGATCACTGTCTCCCAGGCACTGATCATCCCCCAGGATTGATCACTGTCTCCCAGGCACTGATCATCCCCCAGGATTGATCACTGTCTCCCAGGCACTGATCATCCCCCAGGATTGATCACTGTCTCCCAGGCACTGATCATCCCCCAGGATTGATCACTGTCTCCCAGGCACTGATCATCCCCCAGGATTGATCACTGTCTCCCAGGCACTGATCATCCCCCAGGATTGATCACTGTCTCCCAGGCACTGATCATCCCCCAGGATTGATCACTGTCTCCCAGGCACTGATCCCCCCCCCCCAGCTGTGATCACTGTCTCCCAGGCACTGATCCCCCCCCCCCAGCTGTGATCACTGTCTCCCAGGCACTGACCCCCCCCCAGCTGTGATCACTGTCTCCCAGGCACTGATCCCCCCCAGCTGTGATCACTGTTCCCCAGGCACTGATCCCCCCCCCCCAGCTGTGATCACTGTCTCCCAGGCACTGATCCCCCCCCCCAGCTGTGATCACTGTCTCCCAGGCACTGATCCCCCCAGCAGTGATCACTGTTCCCCAGGCACTGATCCCCCCAGCAGTGATCACTGTTCCCCAGGCACTGATCCCCCCAGCAGTGATCACTGTTCCCCAGGCACTGATCCCCCCCAGCATTGATCACTATCCCCAAGCACCGATCCCCACCAGGCACTGATCCCCCCCCCCCCAGCATTGATCACTGTCCCCCAGGAAGAAGTGGCACTCACTATGGTCGGAGTCCATGCAGGGAGTCGGGGTGTCCAGGCGTCCTCGTTCTCCTCCAGTGTCCGGGGTTCATCCCTCCCTCTCGCACAGCCGGGAGACAGAGGCAGCCACAGGCCCCCGGAACCACTCCAGCGACCCGGAACCCGCTCTGTCCGCTGCTACCGCCCAGCGATCCCCAGCAGCCCCGGGCTCCGGGAGAAGAATCCGCCCCACTGCGTCTGACACCGACCCCCTCCCCGCACACCGAGCACCCGTCCACCGCCACCGAGACCCAAACCAGCCGAGCCACGCCTACCGAGCACACCCCGCCCACAGCGCTGACTGTACACAGCAACACTGAGCCAAGCTCCACCCCGTTCGCAGAGACCCCGCCCTGAGAGAACTCCGACACATAGCTCAGCCCACTCATAGGACCAACCCCCGCCCTATCAGTTTTTAACCACGCCTTTCACAGAGACAACAGAGATAAGCTCCGCCCCAACCACAATTAGCCCAGCCCTTCGCCGGAGAGTACCGTACCGTTCCACGCCCAGTTAACCATAGCCCCTCCCAAATTACACAGCAGCAAAAACGCAAAGCCGAAAACTCCGCCTACCGCGGCTGACAAACCCGCAGCAACAGCGCCAGGATCCGCCCAACTCACCTATCACCCCGCCCTATAGCGCTGGCAAATCATTAGCCTCCGCCCATATTTTCCCAACACCGCTCATCTTGAAAAACGTCCACCCTTATTTGCATAACCCGGCCCCTTAGCCACGCCCTCATCCCAAAAAGCAAACACAAAAGAGGCCTGCCTCCTGACTCCGCCTACTAAGCGCTTACTGGTGGGTTTCGCTTTCGTTCGCCTTTCCACGCCTCCTCGCTGGCTTCCGCGCAGATCCGGATTCTGGAGGAACAGGCACGCCCCCTGCCTTGTTATGGCTCCGCCCAGGGAAGACATGCTGGCGGCGGTGGGAGAGGCTGTGTGTGGGGGAGCCCCGGAGCCAGCCGCCTGCTGAGGTAAGTCACCCCACGAGGTCGACCTACTAGTGCTGCCCCCTCCCCTTCAAGAAGGGGGCCACCCCCTGTCAGCTGCATGGCACAGGGTACCACGCCTCTCACCCTCCTCCATGGTCGCACTCTGATTGTACAATCTCCTTGAGGCCCAACACACACATATTACAATCTGATTGGACAACTTTCTATAGATCTGCCAGCAAGTGAAGTACACGGGCCGCCTGATTGGTTCGGTAGGTCCTTTCTGGTCATTCTAAAGTTGATTACTGTGTTCAGATTGTAACATGTATGGGGACCCTGAGATCTGCCATACCCAGCGCAGAATAGGGGCCCGCCAGGGTGGTTGTACACCTCAGACATGAACTATGGACAGAGCACATCCCTCTGTAGTGTGTGCTGGTCTCAGTCCAGAGCTCTGAGTGTGCTGCCTCCTCCCTCTGTGATCAGCAAGAGAAACACTGACAGAGGATGGATCTCCAGCACACAGCCTGCCATTGACAGCCTTAGCTCTGTCTCTGTGGGGGGGGGCCCTCCCTTCCCCTCCCTTCCCCTCCCTTCCCCTCAGCTGTGTGGTGTGTCATTTCAGCTCCCCGCCTCCTTTTTTCTGAACTCTTGGGCAAGCTTTAAAAATTCTGGACTTTAAACGCCTGCAGAGAAGGGAAGACATCAGACAGACACATACATGCATCCTATGTAGGAGGATTTGTTTCATCTCTGGGGGGGGGGGGAAGCAAAATATGTCCCCCCCCCCCCTTCTTGCTTGGACCGGTAGGAGAGGACAGTGGGTAATGTGATGCTACTGAGCGAAGGCCGCATCGTCTTCACGTAGAAGAGCTGATGACAAGAACTCGCCTGGGAAAGGCCAAATCCAGGAATTAGTGGAAAACTACCCCGCAGTGTCTCCCCTCCCCCTTCCTGTATTGCAGAGTTAGATGCTCATTATTTCTGGGAGGTAGAATGGGAGGCAGTATCACCCCAAAGCTGGGTGGACGCCATCAGCTTTTATTTCATTCACCACAGCGGTTGAACGGAAAAAAAAATTAAAGAGCTCAAGAGGAGCTCCCTGTACTAACTATGCGATGATTGTACAGCGATCTTCCCGCTGAGCTATTGTGTTCTGACAGGTGGACTGCCGCCCCCCCCCACCAGACAACACTGGATAGCACTGGCAGCCATTACTCTATGGTTGGTATCCTTGGGAGGGATAGCGCCCCCATCATGGTTGGGAGGGATAGCGCCCCCATCATGGTTGGGAGGGATAGCGCCCCCATCATGGTTGGGAGGGATAGCGCCCCCATCATGGTTGGGAGGGATAGCGCCCCCATCATGGTTGGGAGGGATAGCGCCCCCATCATGGTTGGGAGGGATAGCGCCCCCATCATGGTTGGGAGGGATAGCGCCCCCATCATGGTTGGGAGGGATAGCGCCCCCATCATGGTTGGGAGGGATAGCGCCCCCATCATGGTTGGGAGGGATAGCGCCCCCATCATGGTTGGGAGGGATAGCGCCCCCATCATGGTTGGGAGGGATAGCGCCCCCATCATGGTTGGGAGGGATAGCGCCCCCATCATGGTTGGGAGGGATAGCGCCCCCATCATGGTTGGGAGGGATAGCGCCCCCATCATGGTTGGGAGGGATAGCGCCCCCATCATGGTTGGGAGGGATAGCGCCCCATCATGGTTGGGAGGGATAGTGCCCCATTGTTGGGAAGAATAGTGCCCCGTCGTTGGTATCGTTGGGAGGGATAGCGCCCCGTCGTTGGGAGGGATAGCGCCCTGTCGTTGGGAAGGATAGCGCCCCGTCGTTGGGAGGGATAGCGCCCCGTCGTTGGGAGGGATAGCGCCCCGTCGTTGGGAGGGATAGCGCCCCGTCGTTGGGAGGGATAGCGCCCCGTCGTTGGGAGGGATAGCGCCCCGTCGTTGGGAAGGATAGCGCCCCGTCGTTGGGAAGGATAGCGCCCTATCGTCGGTATCGTTGGGAAGGATAGCGCCCCGTCGTTGGGAAGGATAGCGCCCTATCGTCGGTATCGTTGGGAGGGATAGCGGCCCCATGGTCGGGAGGGATAGCGGCCCCATGGTCGGGAGGAATAGCGCCCCCTCAGTTGGTATCGTTGAAAGGAATTTTTGATAAAGATTTGTTGAATGCCTTTGTGGTAACGTCATCATTGTATTGAATTGTCTTCCACACTTGTCAACATATTATCGATCATTAATGACATAAGTGGTATATTTGTTGTCAATCGATCACACGATTCCGGGGTAACATTTTCACACTCACACGTGCTGCACGTTTCTTTGAACTGTTACGATCAATTCCATTACTAATGTTTAGAAAATCGTTCCGACATGACGGTATTTAACTTTGCATTTCGAGAATTGAAATGAGCCCACTAACGTTTTTGAAGCCGAATGATTGATTGCATTGAAGTTTTTTCGAGCGATCCTTTTTTTTTTCTTCCTTCTTCTATCCATGCATTGCTAACCGCTTAGCATTTCCACCTGGCAGTACTAGTGTTGTTGGTTCGAATCCCAACCACGGCACCACCTGCCTGGAGTTTGCATGTTCTCTGCATGTTCTTGCCTGTGTAGGTTTCCTCCGGGTACTCCGGTTTCCTCCCACACTCCAAAGACATGCTGGTAGGTGAATTGGCTCCTGTCTAAATTGGCCCTAGTATGTGTATGTATGAATGTGAGTTAGGGACCTTAGATTGTACGCCCCTTGAGGGTTAGGGACTGATGTGAATGTATAATATATATGTAAAGTGCTGTGGAAATTGATGGCGCTATATAAGTACCTGAAATAAATAAAATATTAATGTACGGCCAGCTTTAGGCTAGCTTTGTAGGCAGGCATTTTGCAGGCGTTTGAGGAACGTTTTTAAAGTTCCTCAAACACCTATGAAAATTATACACATGGCAGCACACAGTGCTTGTTCACACAGCGTTGTGGAAAAATTGACGCCTCATGTCCAGTCAGGAGGAGTTGAAGCCTTTCAACGCCTCCCATTCAAGTCTATGGTGACACTCCTCAAACACCTGGCAGGCATTTGTGGGGCTTCTTTAATACCATTGACTTCATTATAGGCATTTTGTGATGCGGTTTTAACGCTTGGAAAATGCTTCAAAAATGCACATAGGGAGTCTGGGGAGCGTTAAAACGCCTGTCTAGCTCCTGTCAAATGCTATAGGGGGATTTGGGAAGAAGTCAAGTATGAACAAGCCCTTAACCACTTGCCGCCCGGCCGCTGTATATAAACAGCCAGACAGTGGTAGTCCAGGGGTGGGTTGCCATTCATAAATGGTGCCCGCCATTCTTGACTGTGCGAGCGCGCAGCACCGCGATCCGGTGCCCAGTGTGTCCTCCGGACGTCATATGGGACCTCTGTGTGAGGTCCCGATCATCTGATCACTGATTGGCCAATCGGTGATCAGATGCAGAGTAGTAAGCAATGATGTCACTTCTGACATCATTGCTTACTACGTGTGACATCTGTGAATGATCACAGAGGTCACATGGTACAAGGCTATTCACAACAGCCTTGTACCATGTGGCAAGCTGTGACCAATCACAGCTCACACAGTAGTTTTCAATGACTGCAAGAATGCAACCAGAGAGGAGAAAGCATTGCTTTTACAGCCTTTATAAGTGTAAAGGCAATCTGTAAAAAAAAAAAAATCCTCATCACCCCACACAAGTAGGTGACAGTATGTAGAGAAAAACATAAACAATAATATAAAGAAAAATGTAAAAAAATTATACTTTTTGGTTATAAACTAATTTGGGTTATTTTTTTTTTTTTTTACTAAAAAGATAACTGAATAATTTTGGCCAAGATTTATGATGAAATATTATTTATTTGCTAAATTTTATAGGAAAAACATTTTTTTAAATTTTTGGACTATTTCATTTATATAGCAAAAAAAAATAAAAATCCCAGTGGTGAATAAATACCACCTAAATAAAGCTTTATCTGTCTCAAAAAATTGCTAAAAAATTCATATGGGTACAGTGTTGCATGACCGCGCAATTGTCTTTTCAAAGTGTGATAGCGCTGAAAGCTGCAAATTGGCCTGGACAGGAAGGGGGTGAAAGTGTCCGGACTGGAAGTGGTTTAAGCGTCTTAAAAAGCATAGTTCGCCTTTTACAAAACAACTGCCTGTGCAGGTAAGGGGTGGCTAACGCCCTTGCTATAGGTGTAGGCCATTTACCTGCCACATGAAGTCTGACTTAATAAACTCCCAGACAGGGGCAGACTGACCATTTGGAAACTCGGGCACTGCCCAAGGGCCCAGGGTCAGTAGGGGGCCCCATGAGATGCCCCTGGTACCTTTTTCATAGGCTTTTTTGAGTTTGGGCAAGGACACAGGGGCCCCATGATCCCCTATTGCCCGGGGATCCCATGAGTTGTCAGTCCGCCCCTGATGTCCAGAGCGCATCATCCAGTCTTGTTGCTAGACTGATACTAATGCAGGCCATAGACGGGGAGAAAACCGGCCGGTTTTTTAACAAAAACACGAAAAATCGGTTGTTCAATAGGCCGACGTTACCGCCAACGGTAAAAAAAAATCATCTGATTTTCTTCCCGTCTACGGCTGGCATTAAATTACTTCTGTCCCTGCAGAGAGCCCCGCTATTATATTTGCCATTAAAAAGTATTGCGATTTTTTTTTTTTTCAGATACAAATAGATACATTGTTGCAACCGCAATACATTTTCATGTCAAATATAATGGCGGACTGGAATTCTTCTTTTTCTCTCTTCTTTTTCTCTCTTCTTCTTTTTCTCTCTTCTTCTTTTTCTCTCTTCTTCTTTTTCTCTCTTCTTCTTTTTCTCTCCTTCTTTTTTTCTCTCTCCTTCTTCCTTTTTCTCTCTCCTTCTTCCTTTTTCTCTCTCCTTCTTCCTTTTTCTCTCTCCTTCTTCCTTTTTCTCTCTCCTTCTTCCTTTTTCTCTCTCCTTCTTCCTTTTTCTCTCTCCTTCTTCCTTTTTCTCTCTCCTTCTTCCTTTTTCTCTCTCCTTCTTCCTTTTTCTCTCTCCTTCTTCCTTTTTCTCTCTCCTTCTTCCTTTTTCTCTCTCCTTCTTCCTTTTTCTCTCTCCTTCTTCCTTTTTCTCTCTCCTTCTTCCTTTTTCTCTCTCCTTCTTTCTTCTTCTCTCTCCTTCTTCTTCTTCTTCTCTCTCCTTCTTCTTCTTCTTCTCTCTCCTTCTTCTTCTTCTCTCTCCTTCTTCTTCTTCTTCTCTCTCCTTCTTCTTCTTCTTCTCTCTCCTTCTTCTTCTTCTTCTCTCTCCTTCTTCTTCTTCTTCTTCTCTCTCCTTCTTCTTCTTCTTCTTCTCTCTCTTCTTCTTCTTCTTCTTCTCTCTCCTTCTTCTTCTTCTTCTTCTCTCTCCTTCTTCTTCTTCTTCTCTCCTTCTTCTTCTTCTTCTCTCCTTCTTCTTCTCTCTCCTTCTTCTTCTTCTCTCTCCTTCTTTTCTTCTTCTCTCTCCTTCTTTTCTTCTTCTCTCTCCTTCTTTTCTTCTTCTCTCTTCTTTTCTTCTTCTCTCTTCTTCTTCTCTCTCCTTCTTCTTCTTCTTCTTCTCTCTCCTTCTTCTTCTTCTCTCTCCTTCTTCTTCTTCTTCTTCTCTCTCCTTCTTCTTCTCCTTCTTCTCTCTCCTTCTTCTCTCTCCTTCTTCTCTCTCCTTCTTCTCTCTCCTTCTTCTCTCTCCTTCTTCTCTCTCCTTCTTCTCTCTCCTTCATCTTCTCTCCTCTCTCCTCTCTCCTTCTTCTTCTCTCCTCTCTCCTTCTTCTTCTCTCCTCTCTCCTCTCTCCTTCTTCTTCTCTCCTCTCTCCTCTCTCCTTCTTCTTCTCTCCTCTCTCCTTCTTCTTCTCTCCTCTCTCCTCTCTCCTTCTTCTTCTCTCCTCTCTCCTTCTTCTTCTCTCCTCTCTCCTCTCTCCTTCTTTTTCTCTCCTCTCTCCTTCTTCTTCTCTCCTCTCTCCTTCTTCTTCTTTTTCTCTCCTCTCTCCTTCTTCTTCTTTTTCTCTCCTCTCTCCTTCTTCTTCTTTTTCTCTCCTCTCTCCTTCTTCTTCTTTTTCTCTCCTCTCTCCTTCTTCTTCTTTTTCTCTCCTCTCTCCTTCTTCTTCTTTTTCTCTCCTCTCTCCTTCTTCTTCTTTTTCTCTCCTCTCTCCTTCTTCTTCTTTTTCTCTCCTCTCTCCTTCTTCTTCTTTTTCTCTCCTCTCTCCTTCTTCTTCTTTTTCTCTCCTCTCTCCTTCTTCTTCTTTTTCTCTCCTCTCTCCTTCTTCTTCTTCTTCTTGCAGGTCACAGCTCATGCAGATTTTTTATCGTTAAGAAGATCAGCCGATTTGCCCATCATTAGCACGAAAATCGTCCGATCGGCAAAATTTTTTATTTTTTTTCCCCAACTTTACCGATCAAAAAAATCTGACAAAATCCAGAAAAACAGCCGACCAATTAACCCATTAAGGGTGCGAAAATTGGCCGATTTTTTTTTTTTTTTTTTTTTTTTTTTTTTTTTTTTTTTTTTTTATTATTATTATTTATTTTTTTTTTTCGACCTATCTATGCCCTGCATAACGGACAAGAAGCACACAGGTGGCACAAACACCTAGTGCATTATCCCAAGGTTTATTTGAAAAGTAAAGAGACAAAAAACATCCTCACGAAATGAAGTACATGAAAAAGCCTAAATGCCACAAGTATGGCCCGCAATGACAGGCCATCCTTGAGCTCTGAGGAAGGGGATATGTCCCGAAACGCATCAGCAGGCCGACCGTATCATCAGTCCGACACTCTGCCATCCTTGTGGCGTTTTAGGCTTTTTCATGTACTTTTATTGTGTGTATGTTTTTTTGGTCCTTTTTACTTTTCAAATAAACCTTGGATAATGCGCTAGGTGTTTGTGCCCCCTATGTGCTTCTTTTCCAGTTTTGATGATTTTCCAGTCTGAGGAGGGCTGCATCGCCAAGAACTTATCCAAAGGCCATCAACATATTGGACTCCATGACCTCTTCCTGGCATTGACCTCTTTTGAGGCGTTGGAGAGTTAGTGCTTTTCATCCAGTTTTGTTGTTAAGGGACGCCTAGCTCTTATTCTGCTTCCACATTGCTCTATTGAAAAAAAAACACACTAAAAACACGTTTCCACTGTGAAATGTGGACATGTGAATCAAAAATCACGTTTTTGGTGCATATTTTTTCCATTCATTTCTATGGGAGTTGCATTTTTGGTGCACTACTGTAAAGCACACCCAAGATGCAGCATGCAGGACTTTTAACAAACCACACCACACCCGCAGCACAGTGGTGTGAACAGTCCCATAGGATTTAAAGGGAATTTTTTTTTTTTCTTGTGTTTTTTTAGCAAGGTACAAATGCATCAGTGTGAAAGGCCCTTATTATTCCCCTCCAATTGGTGGGCTTAGTTCCACTTTAAGGCTGACCATACATTGTACAATTTATCGAAACCACATAATATGAGGTCAGATGTAAACACTTTCAATGTGTGTGCAGTCAGGCAGGGTCTTGTACTACATAATTAAAGGTAAATCTAATGGAATAAGGAAATTGTCTAATGTATGGCCAGCAAAGAAAGATTGGTTGCTGTGTACAACTACTCCGGTTTTGATAAATTCCCCTCCATGTTTTACCATGCAGGCTTAGTGTGCACCTAGCCACACACCACCATAAATATCACAACTGCCTTACTGACTCGCCCCCGGTGTCACTCAGCCACACTATACAAGCTCATGGTAAAAAAATCAAAGATTAGATATGTATTGATGCCATTTGTATTTGTGTTTACATCAGTATTTATGTAGCTTGACATCATTTGATGTGCGTGGTGTTTTTGTTTTTTTTTTGCTGTGTATCCTTGCGTTTATGCGTGTTTCACGCGCATCTGCACTATACTGTCAAACGTATTGGGACGCCTGCCTTTACACACACATGTACTTTAATGGCATCCCAGTCTTAGTCCGTAGGGTTCAATATTGAGTTGGCCCACCCTTTGCAGCTATAACATCTTCCACTCTTCTGGGAAGGCTGTCCACAAGGTTTAGGAGGGTGTCTATGGGAAGGTTTGACCATTCTTCCAGAAGCACATTTGTGAGGTCAGGCACTGATGTCAGATGAGAAGGCCTGGCTCGCAGTCTCCGCTCTAATGCATCCCAAAGGTGTTCTGTGGGGTTGAGGTCAGGGCTTTGTGCAGGTCAGTCAAGTTCCTCCACCCCAAACTGGCTCCTCCATGTTTTTATGGACCTTGCTTTGTGCACTGGTGTGCAGTCATGTTGGAAGAGGCCATCCCCAAACTGTTCCCACAAAGTTGGGAGCATGAAATTGTCCAAAATCTTTTGGTATGCTGATGCCTTAAGAGTTCCCTTCACTGGAACTAGGGGGCCAAGCCCAACCCCTGAAAAACAACCCCACACTATAGTCCCCCTCCACCAAACTTTACACTTGGCACAATGCAGTCAGGCAAGTACCGTTCTCCTGGCAACCACCAAACCCAGACATGTCCATCGGATTGCCAGACAGAGAAGCGTGATTGGTCGCTCCAGAGAACATGGACTCCACTAGAGTCCATTGGTGGCGTGCTTTACGCCACGACATCCGCCACTTTTCTTTTTTATTTGGCGATGTAAGGCTTGGATGCAGCTGCTCGGCCATGGAAACCCATTCCATCAAGCTCTCTATGCACTGTTGTTGTGCTAATCTGAAGGCCACATGAAGTTTGGAGGTCTTTAGCTATTGACTCTGCAGACAGTTGCCGACTTCTGCGCACTGTGCCCTTCAGCATGTGCTAACCCCACACTGTCATTTTACGTGGCCTACTACTTTGACTGAATTGTTGTTGTTCCCAGTTGCTTCCACTTTGTTATAATACTGATAACAGCTGACCGTGGAATATTTAGTAGCAAGGAAATGTCACAGGTGGGCTTACTGCACAGGTGGCAACCTATCACGGTACCACGCTTGGAGTCACTGAGCTCCTGAGAGCGACCCATTCTTTCACAAATGTTTGTAGAAGCAGTCTGCATGCCTAGGTGCTTGATTGCATACACCTGTGGCCATGGAGGTGATTGAAACACCTGAATCATATGATTTGGAGGGCTGGCCCAATACTTTTGGCAATATAGTGTATGTTTGGTATTGCAGGCTGATGGTTTTTGGCATTTCCCCATCTTGAAACTTATTTGACTCTTCAATAAGGGGAAGTGCAGAATGCACCAACCCACAAAAGCCAGTGTATATGTGGTGTGAATAAGTACAGATCTGCACTTTGCATGAGACCACAAATTTAGGCACTGTTCACATATTGCTTCGTGGGAACAAGTGTTTCAGCTTGCAATTTGTATTGTGCGATTTCCATGCGATTCTGTGTGTCGTGCATAAGGCAGGCTGTTCACTTCAATGGGCTGCCCTATGCATGTTTGTATCCCAAAAGAAACTCCTGCTCCTTTTTGCGTGACCAGCTTAGTAAGATTTTTAAATGTGCCTTTTGCCATGTGATAGTCACAGCAGAATTTGGGGTGCTGTTAATAATGGCACCCATGCACGCGTCGCACATTTTGAAGACATTTGAATCAGGTGTGGGCTTTTCTACCTGCGTAATGTGAACAGGGCTTTAGTGTGACCTGGGCCGATAGAAAATGTACGTAGTGGGAATAAGCCCTAAGGGATTGTCAATAACAGGTCTACAAACTTTCTAAAAGGGCCAGTTTACCGTCCTTCAGACTACTGTGCCCAATGGGAGTAAACCATGCCTGATTTTTGGTTTTCGGGGGGGGGGAGAAATAGTTGTCACTAAGAGGTATAGTGCCCTGTCATTGGCAACAGTGGTAGGAATAGTGCCCCGTCATTGGTAACGGTGGTAGGAATAGTGCCCCGTCATTGGTGGCAGTGGGAGGTATAGTGCCCCGTCATTGGTGGCAGTGGGAGGTATAGTGCCCCGTCATTGGTGGCAGTGGGAGGTATAGTGCCCCGTCATTGGTGGCAGTGGGAGGTATAGTGCCCCGTCATTGGTGGCAGTGGGAGGTATAGTGCCCCGTCATTGGTGGCAGTGGGAGGTATAGTGCCCCGTCATTGGTGGCAGTGGGAGGTATAGTGCCCCGTCATTGGTGGCAGTGGGAGGTATAGTGCCTTGTCATTGGTAACAGTGGTAGGCATAGTGCCCCGTCATTGGTGGCAGTGGGAGGTATAGTGCCCCGTCATTGGTGGCAGTGGGAGGTATAGTGCCCCGTCATTGGTGGCAGTGGGAGGTATAGTGCCTTGTCATTGGTAACAGTGGTAGGCATAGTGCCCCGTCATTGGTGGCAGTGGGAAGTATAGTGCCCCGTCATTGGTGGCAGTGGGAGGAATAGTGCCCCGTCATTGGTGGCAGTGGGAGGAATAGTGCCCCGTCATTGGTGGCAGTGGGAGGAATAGGGCCCCGTCATTGGTGTCAGTGGGAGGAATAGTGCCCCGTCATTGGTGTCAGTGGGAGGAATAGTGCCCCGTCATTGGTGTCAGTGGGAGGAATAGTGCCCCGTCATTGGTGTCAGTGGGAGGAATAGTGCCCCGTCATTGGTGTCAGTGGGAGGAATAGTGCCCCGTCATTGGTGTCAGTGGGAGGAATAGTGCCCCGTCAATGGTGTCAGTGGGAGGAATACTGCCCTGTTGGTGTCAGTGGAAGGATTAGTGCCTCAGCATTGGTGTCAGTGGAAGGAATGGTTCCTCAGCGTTGGTGTCAGTGGAAGGAATGGTGTCCCAGCGTTGGTGTCAGTGGAAGGAATGGTGTCCCAGCGTTGGGGTCAGTGGAAGGAATGGTGTCCCAGCGTTGGGGTCAGTGGAAGGAATGGTGTCCCAGCGTTCTATTTTTTTTTGTTAACCAATTCAATACCGGGCATTTTACCCCCTTCTTGCCCCGGACGTTTTTCAGGTTTCAGCGCTCTCATACTTTGACAATTGCGCGGTCATACAACAGTGTACCCAAAATAAAATTTTATCATTTTCTTCACACAACTAGAGCTTTCTTTTGGTGGTATTTAATCACCGCCGGGGTTTTTTTATTTTTTGCTAAATTAACAAAAAAAAAAAAACGAAAATTTTGGGAAAAAAAACACGTTTTTCTTTGTTTCTGTTATAAAAGTTTGCAAATAAATAATTGTTCTTCATAAATCGGTGGATTCAGTGGAAGGAATGGTGGGTGTCCGTGGAAGGAATGGTGCCCCAGCGTTGGTGTCAGTGGAAGGAATGGTGCCCCAGCGTTGGTGTCAGTGGAAGGAATGGTGCCCCAGCGTTGGTGTCAGTGGAAGGAATGGTGCCCCAGCGTTGGTGTCAGTGGAAGGAATGGTGCCCCAGCGTTGGTGTCAGTGGAAGGAATGGTGCCCCAGCGTTGGTGTCAGTGGAAGGAATGGTGCCCCAGCGTTGGTGTCAGTGGAAGGAATGGTGCCCCAGCGTTGGTGTCAGTGGAAGGAATGGTGCCCCAGCGTTGGTGTCAGTGGAAGGAATGGTGCCCCAGCGTTGGTGTCAGTGGAAGGAATGGTGACCCAGCGTTGGTGTCAGTGGAAGGAATGGTGCCCCAGCGTTGGTGTCAGTGGAAGGAATGGTGACCCAGCGTTGGTGTCAGTGGAAGGAATGGTGCCCCAGCGTTGGTGTCAGTGGGAGGAATGGTGCCCCAGCGTTGGTGTGAGTGGGAGGAATGGTGCCCCAGCGTTGGTGTGAGTGGGAGGAATGGTGCCCCAGCGTTGGTGTCAGTGGGAGGAATGGTGCCCCAGCGTTGGTGTGAGTGGGAGGAATGGTGCCCCAGCGTTGGTGTGAGTGGGAGGAATGGTGCCCCAGCGTTGGTGTGAGTGGGAGGAATGGTGCCCCAGCGTTGGTGTGAGTGGGAGGAATGGTGCCCCAGCGTTGGTGTGAGTGGGAGGAAAGGTGCCCCAGCGTTGGTGTCAGTGGGAGGAATGGTGCCCCAGCGTTGGTGTGAGTGGGAGGAATGGTGACCCAGCGTTGGTGTCAGTGGAAGGAATGGTGCCCCAGCGTTGGTGTCAGTGGAAGGAATGGTGCCCCAGCGTTGGTGTCAGTGGAAGGAATGGTGACCCAGCGTTGGTGTCAGTGGAAGGAATGGTGCCCCAGCGTTGGTGTGAGTGGGAGGAATGGTGCCCCAGCGTTGGTGTGAGTGGGAGGAATGGTGCCCCAGCGTTGGTGTGAGTGGAGGAATGGTGCCCCAGCGTTGGTGTGAGTGGGAGGAATGGTGCCCCAGCGTTGGTGTGAGTGGGAGGAATGGTGCCCCAGCGTTGGTGTGAGTGGGAGGAATGGTGCCCCAGCGTTGGTGTGAGTGGGAGGAATGGTGCCCCAGCGTTGGTGTGAGTGGGAGGAATGGTGCCCCAGCGTTGGTGTCAGTGGGAGGAATGGTGCCCCAGCGTTGGTGTGAGTGGGAGGAATGGTGCCTCAGCGTTGGTGTCAGTGGAAGGAATGGCGCCCCAGCGTTGGTGTCAGTGGGAGGAATGGCGCCCCAGCGTTGGTGTCAGTGGGAGGAATGGCGCCTCAGCGTTGGTGTCAGTGGGAGGAATTGTTCCCCCCAGTGTTGGTGTCAGTGGCAGGAACAATGCCTCAAGGGCCGGATAAAGGCAAGCAAAGGGTCTCATCTGGCCCCAGATGATAATTTTAGATATGTATATAAAGTCCCCACCCTATTAGATCGTAAGCTCTTATGAGCAGGGCCCTCTTATCCCTCTTGTATTGAACTGTATTGTAACTGTACTGCCTCCCTTCATATTGTAAAGCACTGCACAAACTGTTGGCGCTATAGAAATAGAAATCCTGTATAATAATAATAAAGTCCTACTTTGAGGCAGAGGCCCATTTCCATTGTGCCAGCTGTGTGTCGCGGAGGAGGGGGTGACCTGTCTGGGACTGCAGGATGTTGACTGTGCGGCGTGCGCGGTCACATGGCCAGTATGTTAATAAGACAGGCGTTCCAGCCGGGGTACTCGATTATCTGGGGATGGAGCGTTCCGTTCAGGGCAGGGTCTGACTTCTTTTTCCTGTAGCAGGAAGTATTCATGTGTTCATTGTACGCCTCTTCTTTCAGTCCCTGCTCTACTCCATCCGTCAGACCTGTCGGGAAGAAATCTAGAGGAGGTAGAGGCATGTGAACAGCTCAGCCAAACAAGGGGTAAGAAACTTCCTTTATGTGTGTTGTATTTGTACCCCTCCTGACAGATTCTACGGGGCTTCACAGCGTAGATAGAAGCATCAGGTGTGCAGTTGATGTTCCGAAGGAGTTTGCAGTCTAATATCCCTTTTACGGTTATGTGAGCCTGATTGTGGACAGGATCCAGTTCACCTCCCAGTACATGGATGGAATGTCACAGGAAGTCGGCTAGAGACAACCATACATAAATACAAACCTAATGCAGGGCTATCCTTTTGGGAATCGTTCAGAGGACTCCGGTGCTGCAAGTAAATCTAAAGGAAACCAATACTGAGACAAATAAAAAGGCTGCCATTCTCCATCTTTGGAAAATTGCTAGTTGACTGGCTGTCCATGGCAGTGGTCTCCAAACCGCGGCCCGGGGGCCAGATTTCATCCACTGATATCAGCATAATTACCCCCCACCCCCGGTGCCCCCTTCATTGGTATAACTCCTAATGACACTAGTGAGGGGGCACAATTCCTCCCAATAACACCAATGATGGGGCACAATTCCTTCGACTGACTCAAACAATAGGGCATTATTTTTTCTCACTGACGTCTGGACCTTTTCTACTTCCACTGGCCACAGTCCGGCCCCTCTAAAGTCTAAAGAACAGTAAACTGGCCCTTTTGTTTAGGAAGTTTGGAGACCCCTGGTCTATGGCATCGGTACTTCTGATCTGAGTTGTTGGCTTGGAGCAAATGTCCAACTGGTGAAGTCCCAGCTCCTGGTATGGATACTAGTTCTGGGTTGGTACCTTGGATAATATTGAACTAGTTGAATCAGTAAGACAACCAGATAACTAGCATGTTCAGATGGAAAGATTCTCTCATTTGTAGTATTGTTTTAGACCAGGGTTCCTCAACCAGGGTTCTTACAGAGGTTGTTAGGGGTTCCTTGAGCAATGAACAATTTATACCTCTCAGATAAGTTCCCTCTGACACCATTGATCTTTTTAGCTATCTATAAGGTGGTAATTCTTCCCAGTGACCACAAGTGTAAGGAGCATTCTTCTCACTGAGCATGATAATGTATCTTGAGTTGTAGATATAGTAGGTATTATAAGGGGTTCCCTGATACCAGAAAGCTATTCCAAGGGTGGTTCTGTGTTTAAAAAAGGTTGAGAGCCAGCGCTCTTTGTCCTGGCGCTTGAGCCGCTGGCTTTGGCGCTTCGGACCGATTGCAATGTATCGGGGGTTCCTTACGCGGGACAGGAATTCAAACTGAACCTTTTTGCGGATGATGCCCTCCTGACTCTTACTAACCCCCTGACGACGCTTCCTAATTTGCAACAGGTTCTTGAGCGCTTCTCCTTGATTTCGGGTCTCCGAATCATCTTGGATAAGACTGTCGCCCTCAATATTACCTTGTCTTCAGATTTGGTTTCGCGCCTACAATCCCACTTCCCTTACAAATGGGCTTCCTCTTCTCTTGAATACTTAGGCATTTGCTTGACCCCCACTTATGACTCCTTGTTTGCTGCGAATTATTATCCATTGCTTAGCTCTCTATCCTCTCTTATGCATTCTTGGCAATTTCCGCACCTGTCTTGGATAGGACGGGTTCATTTGGTGAAAATGACCATCTTGCCGAAATTGTTGTATTATTTTCGCACACTCCCGGTGCGGGTTCCCCCTCATTTTCTTCGGTTGCTTCAGGTGAAGTTAATGCGTTTTATCTGGGCCGATAAGCACCCCAGAGTATCGAAAAGTACGCTTTTTGCCCATAGACTTCAAGGTGGTCTTGGGGTGCCTAATGTGACTAAGTATTATCAAGCGAGCCAGATTGCCCCGCTGTCTATGTTGCACGCCTCTTCCGACGTCCCCCTCTGGGTCCTGTTGGAACTACCTAATTGTGCCCCTATCGCACTGTCGACGCTTCTATGGCTTCCCAAGTTTGGGACTCGGTACGTTACTCTGGTGGTCTGATGTCACCTTTTCTGCCTTTGCTCCCAATTATTAACAACCCTCTTTTCCCGCCGGGTTTGGATCACCCAGGGGCGTTTTCTTGGTGGGTGACTAATGGTTTTTCGCAGGTGCGACACTTTTTGATTTTTCGGTCCTTTCCCACCTGGGACTCTCTTCGGGAATCCCGGAATATTCCCCCAACGGAATTTTTTCGGTATCTTCAATTGCGACACTGGCTGCTCTCGCTGCGGGGTACTTCTGCGTTCCCGTACCAGAAATCTGCCTTTGAACAGCTCTGCCAACTGCGTCCGGGCGCTCCGGGCCTTATATCCCTTCTTTATGCAGCTCTGAACAGACGCTCGTCGCATACTTCTCTTTCATATGTTGTTCAGTGGAAGCGCGACCTGGGAGTGACTGTGGATCCGGAGGACTGGAATAAGGCTTGGTCACTCATAGCTAAATGCTCATTTATTACAACCACACTGGAGGTAGCCTATAAGGTATTGTTTCGTTGGTACTGGGTTCCGGCTCGGTTGGCCCGGGCTAACCCTGCCTGTAGTGATCAATGTTTTCGGGGTTGTGGTCATCGTGGTGATGTATTACATATCTGGTGGTCATGCCCGAGACTGTTTCGTTTTTGGTCTCGTGTATTTGGCCTCCTTTTCACCTTGTTCCATCTCTCCATACGCCGGGATGCTCAGTATGCCTTGCTTCATTGCCCCATACCGGGCCTCTTAGCTCACCAGCAGAAGTTGGCTTCCTATCTGTTTTTATCCGCCACTAGAACAATTGCTCAGGCCTGGAAGAGTCCGTTTGTCCCTCTTCAGGGGGTGCGGGATCGTATGACCACTGTGATGCTCAACGAACGGATGTCAAGTATCCACAACGACTCCCAACGTAAATTTTTGAAAATATGGGAGCCTTGGTTGCAATATGCCCTTTCCTCACTCCCCCCGGCTAGTCTGGGGATGTAATGGCGTTCGGTATTGGCGCTCTTGAATCCCTGCTCTTTGCCCCCCCACCCCTTTTTTTTTTTTTTTTTTTTTTTTTTTTTTTTTTTTTTTTTTGCATTTTATTTATCTGTGCAATTGATAGCCCCTGCGTGGGCGTGTTTTATTGGCTCTGTTTATACTGTTTAAAAAATTTAATAAAAACCATTGAAATAGAAAAAAGGTTGAGAGACTGCTTTTAGACCTCAGTTAAACCGGCACTGAGGGCTTCAGACCATGAATGGACCATCTGTTTGTTACTTGAGCCACCAGGTGCTGTGTGCAGGCAGCCTATATAAGGGGATGCAGGGGCTGCACAGACAAAGCCGCTCTTCCTAAATTGACAGGGGTGCAGGTGGGTGGCCCCCAACACACACTGTCTGCATTCAGGGCTTCTCACCTGTGCGCCTGTCAATTTAGGACAAAAGACTGTGTCCGCATGACCACTGGGGTGGTTTACTAAAACTGGAGAATGGAAAATCTGGTGCAATTCTGCATAGAATCCAATCCGCTTCCAGGTTTTATTGCCAAAGCTTGATTGAACACGCTGAAGTTAGAAGCTGATTGGCTGCCATGCACACCAGATTCTGCGTGCTTCAGTTTTAGTAAATCTAACCTCTGCATCCCCTTACACTTACATAGGCTGGCCTCTTAAGCTACATAAACAGATGATGTGTTCACGGTCTACGGGTCTTGGTGCCTGTGTGAATGAGGACTTAAAGAAAATTTTTTCTTTTTTTAACCAATTCAATACCGGGCATTTTACCCCCTTCTTGCCCCGGACGTTTTTCAGGTTTCAGCGCTCTCATACTTTGAATGACAATTGCGCGGTCATACAACATTGTACCCAAAATAAAATTTTATCATTTTCTTCACACAACTAGAGCTTTCTTTTGGTGGTATTTAATCACTGCTGGTGTTTTTTTATTTTTTGCTAAATTAACAAAAAAAAACCCGAAAATTTTGAAAAAAAAAACACGTTTTTCTTTGTTTCTGTTATAAAAGTTTGCAAATAAATAATTGTTGTTCATAAATTTAGGCCGAGATGTATTCTGCTAAGTGTCTTTGGTGAAAATAACCCAAATTAGGATGTATTATTTAGTTTGTAGGAAACTTATAGAGTTCACAAACTATGGTATAGATCTGAATATTGATCAATCCTGAAGTACTGACAGCCAATCTAATTTCTTGAGGTCCAAGAATGTCAGAACAGTACAGATATCCCCCAAATGACCCCTTTTTGTAAAGTAGACAGTCTGGCGTACTTCATAAGAGGCATGGCGAGCTTTTTGAAGTTGTATTTTTTTTTTTTTTGTCATTTTTCGGAAAATAAAAAAATAAAATATTTTTTTTTTTTTTACATACTGTCACCAGTGCAGTACAGCGTCATCATATAACTGGCATGGCGGTGATCAGGGACACTGACTGGTGACAGTGTGTGTAAAAAAAAAAAAAAAAAAAAAAAAAAAAAAAAAAATTATTTTATTTTTTTATTACATTTTGTTTTCCTTTTTTTTTTTTTTTTTTTTAAGATTTTTTTTTTTCAGATTTCACTATGTCCAAAGTAGTACAATATTACCATAGTAACATTGTACTACTTTGGGGAAGTGATCAGTATTTTGTCTTTTTTTTTTACACAATTTGCTTATAGCAAAGAATTACTTTGCTATAAGCAAGCATTTACCTGAATGACATCGATTCATTCAGGGGTTTCTTTTTTTTTTGGTTTTTTTTTTGTGCTTAGCTGTGATTTGGCCACAGCTAATCACATGACATGTGCATGTGATTAGCTGTGACCATTCACAGCTAGACACTAGTATACAATGGATGGCATGAATGAAGCCATCTATTGTATACCACTGTCATGTGACCTGCTGTGATTGGTTACAGCAGGTCCCATGGTACCGGCAGCGGGGCCGATACTCAGATCTGTCATCGGCCGTGTCCGAGGTACACGACCGGTGACAGATTGCCCCGCTGTGCAGCTCTGCAAGCGCGCGAACTGCGCATGTGCAGGAGTACGCCATATTGTGGCCTCCCGGAAAGCTAGTGCATTTTTCCGGATGCCATACGGCTATTGGCCGGGCGTCAAATGGTTAAACAGCACTAATCGTGAACTGAAAGGATACACCGTATTAAAGATCTATTAATATTATTCCCGGGAAATTAAAAGTTCCCACACCGTGGTAGGAGAAGGCAACAAAATGCCTAGTCATGTGCTTCTGGAGGATTACTGGATGCAAGGTGTGTGTGCTTGAAAATAGGGATCGCCACTATCCTGCCTTCATTTATAAAGTGTAATTGTAGGCAGGCAGTGAAATCTGTCAGTTACCAGGAAGACACTGCAGCTGTGCTAAAGCCAAAATCACAAGTCAATTCACCTATAGGCCAGGCTGCATCCATTTCCTACTTTGCACTGCTTTGTGTAGGTGGACAGGGGGGTGTAACATATAACCTGGCATGGTGCAAAATTAGGAACTTAGTCTTTAAAAGAAAAGTATGGACGAAGATTTTTTTTTTTTTTTTGGGCATACTTTCTTGTGAGTTACAGGAATGCACTTGCTTTTTATCTCCTGTGACCCAGAATCGGCCAACAAGCTAATTAGGGCAGCACAGTGGCTAAATGGGTAGCACTGCCGCCTGGCAGTACTCGGGTTGTTGATTTGTATTCCAACCACGGTACCAACTGCCTGGAGTTTGCATGTTCTACCTATGTCTACGTGGGTTTCCTCCGGGTACTCTGGTTTCCTCCTACACTCCAAAGACATGCTGGTAGATTAATTGGCTCCTGACTAAAGTTGTCCCTAGTATGTGTATGTATGAATGTGAGTTAGGAACCTTAGATTGTACACCCCTTGAGGGTTAGGGACTGATGTGAATGTACAATATATATGTAAAGCGCTGTGTAAATTGATGGCGATCTATAAGTACCTGAAATAAATAAAATAAATAATCCCTGCTGACGTCACAGAATAGCTCCAGACTCTGGAGGGATCCCAACCATATTGTTGGAATCCACCCAGCTACTGGTTTGACAGCTGGCTCTGGCTATCAGCATGCTGCTTAGAGCCATAGTGATCTGTACCCACCCTCTCTCCAGCCTGGCACTTCAGTGAGCACTGGAGGGGCAGAGGGGAGAGTTGTGACTGTTATGTTTTGTTCCCCCCCCCCCCCCCCCCCCCAAGTACACCAAACTTCCCCTTTTATGCTGACCAAATACTTCTGGCATTTTCTTTAAAAATTTTAATAATAATTACATTTTACATGGTGAATTCCCTGGCTGTTGCTTTTGGGCTCTAACAGATTTTTGGATTTGGGGAGTCCAGAGCATCTCTAAGTCTGCGATATATTTTTTCCACGTTCACTGATACTTAAGCAAGGCCTTTCAGGAGACCTTGCCCTGAGGGAGTCTTTCCATCTTGCTGATGGGATTAGGCTAGAACTCAGTTTTCCAGTCCGAACCCTTCTATGTTGTTTTTGTTTGGAATGTTAAGCTTCCATCTCAAAGTGGTCCTAAAGCCAGGATATTTTATGCCTTTAATGCGTTCCTTAAATTAAGGTAAAAAATGGCCCAGTATCTGTATGCCCCCTACCCAGTGCAATACCATTGCACAGAGCAGGTAAATATAACAGGTTTGTTATTTTAGGGGAAAAAAAAAAAAATATATAATATATATACACACATACTTTACAGTCGCTTTAAGACCTTTGTGTGGGGGGTTTCCCATGTACCTTTCCTCCATTTTTCCCTTGTGACTCCATGGGGTCAAACTTTTTTTTTTTTCTCTGTACGGTCTCAAACTGCCATTTGGACTCCTTGGAGTAGTTTACTTTTTTTTTTCTTTTTTCTTTTTTTTTTTTTACTATTAAAGGGTTCTTCTGGTAGTCCTCACCTATGCTGTGTGAGGGTCTGGCCTGTCTGCTTTCTGGGCAAGGATTTCCATTTCCCTTTCTATATCCTCTGCCAGGACAATGTTCTTCAGTTCCACTGTCCAGCTCTCAGGAAGGTGCTTCTTTTCCTTTATTTAAGATTCAGGCTGTGAGTCGTCTGCAGTATATCTCTCAGCTACTGACACTTTTTTGATTTGAGCATCCAGTATGAATCCTATAGGTTCATTCAATTTTTGTTTCACCTTCAGGTAACCAGGCCCAAGCTGGGTCTTCAGGATCAGTTTGCTCCCTTCCCTGTTGAAGCGTACTTTACTGGTTGTGTGAGTGTCTCTTTCCAGCATCGGTCCCGATTGCAAGAGTGCCACCTGGTTTTCTGAATTTGTTCTACCAGTTGGACATTGCATCCTCTCCTCATCTGATGCCTGCTTCGAGCATTGAGGTTCTTCTGATGTCTCTTTGAGCTGCAGGCATTCCCCAGTTTGCTGTTCCTTAGGCCTGTTAGCATTTGTTTGCTGGTTGCTCACCACTTATTTGAACTGCTTCTGGATGTCTTGATGGTCAAAGACTATCTTTATCCCTTAAGAATCGAGAAGGGAAATAGGGATTTCTACTCCAAGTAAAAGCCTTTTCTTGGAGTGCAATGAGGGAAAAGGCTCCCACCCTCTGTGATTATGATCATGCTCATGGAGTGGCTTTGCTACACAACTGAAGCAATATGGTAGCAGAAGGGGTTAACCTTGCTGTTGTGTTTTGTTTTGTTTTTTTTGCCCCTGTAGGTGGAAATGTAACCCAAAATGAAAGGTGCCTGTGTCCCTCAATGGGAAGGAGAAGGATTTAAAGTGCTTCTAAAGGTAGCCCGATCTCACTCCCGAACTGTGCCCGAGAGCAGCAGCTCTCCCCTCTCTTTGCTCACTGGAGATTGAGGCAGTAGTGGGAACCATTGGCTCTTGCTGCTATCAATCACAGTCCGTGTGGAGAGAGTGAGGGGTCAGGCCGAGTCGTGCTCTGGGTGTCAATGGTGTGAGCCCTCACAAGAGCTCCTGGCAACTCCCCTCCCCATACTGAAAAGCGAAAACAAACAAGAAGCGCACCAACCTTGCGCATTACCTCGGTAAGCCAAAATTTATTGATAACAGAGCTTTGAAGAAGGTTCTTCCTTTGAAATGCGTCAGCTGTTCCCTGTGTGTCCACTCCTCTGATGGGACTCGCGCAGGCTGCTTTTATCCTTAGTCCCTTTGAGGACTTACATGCATGATATACTTCAGTGTTTGTGAGTATTATTCTGTTATCAATAAATTTTGGTTTTCTGAGGTAATGCGCAAGGTTGGTGCGCTTTTTGTTTGTTTTCGCTTTTCAGTATTGGTCGGGCTTCCCCAGCCTTGTTTGGAGCTCCACAACCCCACATGCACCAGTGGTAGAAACTTCCAAGTCCTGGCTGCATCTACCTACCCCAGGCTGGGACATAGAGCGCAAGAGAGTTTGTTTTCTTCCTACCGTTCTGTTTAACTCCCCTCCCCAACCTTGAGTGCCCCCATAGCAAACTGCTTTATGGGGGCACTCAGAGAGGGGGAGGAGCCAAGAGCACCAGCAGGGGTTCCCAGAAGAGAACTGGAGCCGCTCTGTTCAAAACCATTGCACACAGCAGGTAAGTTTGACATGTTTATTATTTAAAAAAAAATGTTTCCCATTTAACAGTGAGAAAAAAAAATCCTATTTTAGCCTGGAATTTATCTTTAAAAGCCCATGTAAATGCGACATGATCTACCGGTAATTTTATATACCGTATTTGCCGGCGTATAAGACGACTTTTTGACCCTTGAAAATCTTCTCAAAAGTCGGGGGTCGTCTTATACGCCGGTACACATGTTAGGGGGGCTGCGGCATTAAGTACAGGGGTTTGCAGGGGCTGATGTCTCTTACCTGGATCCAGTCCCATGACGATCCGGTCCAGGAAGCGCGGCATCTCCTTCAGTTCGGCCACTGGATGTTCGTGCGGCTGCTCGGCTCCGCCTCCTCACCGGTGATTGGCCGCCAGAACTGTAGCTCAGGAAAGGCACACAGGCGGCCAATCACCGGCGAGGGGGCGGAGCCGAGCGGCCCCGCGAAAATTGAGTGCCGGAGCAGCAGGTAAGTGTTCTGTGTAGAGGTGCTGCTGCAACCACATATGCTGGCTGCAGCAGCACCATACGAGAACAGGGTCAGCAAGTCTCAGTGGGAGGAATAGTGCCCCATCATTGGTGTCACTGATACCAATGATGGGGCACTATTCCTCCCACTGATACCAACGATGGGGCACTATTCCTCCCACTGACACCAACGATGGGGCACTATTCCTCCCCCCCCACTGACACCAACGATGGGGCACTATTCCCCCCCCCCACTGACACCAACGATGGGGCACTATTCCCCCCCCCCACTGACACCAACGATGGGGCACTATTCCACCCCCCACTGACACCAATGATGGGGCACTATTCCACCCCTCACTGACACCAATGATGGGACACCATTCCTCCCACTGACACCAATGATGGGGCACTATTCCTCCCACTGATACCAATGATGGGGCACTATTCCTCCCACTGATACCAATGATGGGGCACTATTCCTCCCACTGATACCAACGATGGGGCACTATTCCTCCCACTGACACCAACGATGGGGCACTATTCCTCCCCCCCCCACTGACACCAACGATGGGGCACTATTCCTCCCCCCCCCCACTGACACCAACGATGGGGCACTATTCCTCCCCCCCCCACTGACACCAACGATGGGGCACTATTCCCCCCCCCCCCACTGACACCAACGATGGGGCACTATTCCACCCCCCACTGACACCAATGATGGGACACCATTCCTCCCACTGACACCAATGATGGGGCACTATTCCTCCCACTGACACCAATGATGGGGCACTATTCCTGCCACTGATACCAATGATGGGGCACTATTCCTTCCACTGATACCAATGATGGGGCACTATTCCTTCCACTGATACCAATGATGGGGCACTATTCCTCCCACTGATACCAATGATGGGGCACTATTCCTCCCACTGATACCAATGATGGGGCACTATTCCTCCCACTGGTGTGCATTGGAAGAGGGGTAGTCTTATACGGCGAGTATAGCCCAAACACTACATTTTAGCAGGAAAAGTAGGGGGGTCGTCTTATACGCCCAGTCGTCTTATACGCCGGCAAATACGGTAGGTATTGAGAATTGGGGGGGAAATCTATAATCGGTGTACCATGGTACATGTTCTTAAGCTGATTGTTTTGTGCAGTTACATTTTACCTCTGTTTGTATTCTGTGTGCTGCTACATATTGATTTTTTCTGTGGTTTTGAATTTATTTTGGTTTGTTTTTCAGCGTTTAATAATAGCTGCTTAAATGACTTCATCGATTTTAAGTCCAGGATTTATTTAAAGCTAGGAATTGCATGTTTTTTTTTCTTTTGTATTTTATATAGAGTTAATGTTTTGCTGTTCATAAGCCAGTAGCTAATTTTAGCATGTAAATGTATTTTTCGAACTCATCATGTGATTCACATTGTTACTTGTCAAGGATAGGTCTTCATTGTGGTGCAGTATGTTTTGTGTTGATGAAATGTTCGGTCAGAGATTCCTGAGAACTATAAGATCGCAACTGCATTCCGTAATCATGGTGTAATCATAGACCATTCTCCAATGGCCACAAGTAAAACTTCGTAACGTTGCAGATAAACCCTTCCATTCTACTGCATTTTCCTGATAAGGACAGCTTGGCAAATGGGAGGTTTTTTGTTTTTACATTTTTGTACTATATCGTACATAATATTCATTAGCAGGGGCGGGCTGACCATTTGGAAACTCGGCACTGCCCGAGGGCCCGGGGTCAGTAGAGGGCCCCATAAGATTCCCCTGGTACCTTTTTCATAGGCTTTTTTGAGTTTGGGCAAGGACACAGGGGCCCCATGATCCCCTATTGCCCGGGGGCCCCATGAGTTGTCAGTCCACCCCTGTTCATTAGGTTAACCATTTTACCAATCTTGTCTCCAAATATCACCCAAACCGTACTCTCTACTCCTCGCACGACCTCCTGCTCTCTAGCTCCTTTGTCTCCTCCTCCCATGCTTGTTTCCAGGACTTCTCCAGAGCTTCCCCCATCCTCTGGAACTCTCTACCCCAATTTATCAGACTATCGCCTACTCTGCTCACTTTTAGGCGATCTCTGAAAACCTATCTCTTCAGGGAAGCCTATTCTGCCTTCAGCTAATAATGGAATCTTTTATACCTCCTACCAATCCATCCCCCACAGTTATTACCTTTTTGTACCACTAGCCCCTCCCTCTTAGATTGTACGCTCCAAGAAGCAGGGCCCTCTTAACCCTCTTGTATTGAACTGCATTGTTGTTCTCCATTATATTAAAAAAGCGGTGAGCAAACTGTTGGCGCTATAGAAGTCCTGTATAATAATAATAATTTTGCCCTCCAGAAGATTTACCCCCCTTAATGACCAGGCCATTTTTTCTATTCGGCACTGCACTATTTCAACTGGTAATTGTATGTGCGTGGTCGTGAAATGCTGCACACAAACAAAATTTATGTCCTTTTTTTTTCTTCACACAAATAGAGCTTTCTTTTATTTGATGGTGGTATCTGATCACTGCTGGGTTTTTTATTTTTTGTGATATAAACCAAAAAAATTTAAATTTAAAAAAAAAACTACTTTTTTTCTAATTTTCGGTTATAATAAATATTTAGTAAAAAATTAGTCATAAATTTAGGCCAAAATGTATTCTGCTATAAGTCTTTGGTTAAAAAAAAAATCCAAATACGTGTCCATCAGGTTTTTTGTGAAAGTTATAGATTCTGCAAACTATGGTATATGTATTGGAATTTACACAGCCTTTACTTTCTGACTGCTTATCACATTTCTTGAGGTGTTAAAATGCCAGGGCAGTACAACCCCCTAATTGACCCCTTTTTGGAAAGTAGACACCCTAAGGAATTTACTGAGAGGAATGTTGAGTCCATGGAAGATTTTATTTTTTTGCCACAAATTTTTGTAAGATGACAATTTTTTTTTTCTTCACACAGAGTTGCTCATGCATGCCATGGGTATATGTGGAATAACACCCCAAAACACATTCTGCTACTTCTCGCGACTATGGGGATAGCACATGTGAGACTTTTTGGAAGCCTAGCTACATACAGGCCCTGAAAATCCAATGATCACTTCCAGACTTTCAAAGGGCATATTTCCTCATGTCACTTCCTCACTACCTATCACCATTCCAGAGACCCTAAAATGCCAGGGTAGTACAAACACCCCCCCCCCCCCTCCTAAATGACCACTGTTTGGAAAGCAGACATCCCAAGGAATTTGGTAAGGGGCACGGTGAATATTTTTCAGATATAATTTTTGCCACAGGGTTCAAAAAAAAGGAAAGAAAAGATACATTTTTTACAAAAACTTGTGGCAACAAATGAGATCTTCAGAATGCTCACCATGCCCCTTAAAAAATACCTTAGAGTGTCTGCTTTCCAAAAAGGGGTCCTTTGGGGGGAATGCTTCAACTATCCTGTCATTTCAGGGCCAACATTAGAAGCTTATGCCAAACATCACCCACTCTTGTAACTACTTGGCCTTTTCTGACCCTTTTTGTTTACATGAAAAAACAGGGTTTTTTTTTTTTCTATCAGAAAATTACTTTGAACCCCCAAACATTATATATATTTTTTAAAGCAGAGGCCCTAGAAAATAAAACAGTGGGTGTTAAAATTTGTCATGCAGTATTTATGCAGCAATTTTTTTTTTTATGCAATTTTAAAAAAAAAATACACTTAAGAACTTTAATGCACACAAACACAATATTTTGCCCAATTGTTTGATAAAATATAAAATATGTTACGCCAAGCAAATGGATACCAAACATGTCATGCTTTAAAATTGTGCGCGTCTATGCAACTGCGACAAACTACGTAAACTTTTAATATCCATATGTGATGCTTTAAAAGCCTTTACAGGTCACCACTTTAGATTTCCACAGGAGATCTAGTACTAGAATTGCTATCCTCGATACGGTGTTCGCAGTGATACCTCACATGCATGGTGTAATCTCTGTTTGCATACAGACATGGGACCGCCGCTTGTGTTTTGCCTTTGGGATGGGAATGGGGGTAAATTTTTTTTTTTTTATCACTGTTATTTTTCTCACAGGGAATGTAAGTGTCCCCTGTGATCGCAATAGGCAGTGGCAGGTACTCTTTTCTAAGAAATATGGGGTTTATTAGACTCTAGATCTCTCCTCTGCCCTTAAAGCATCTGATCTCACCAAAATTTGGGATTTTCTTTTACTTTCACTTTCAATAATTGTAAACAGGACAAATAGAGGGTAAATCTTCCTAATGGGGGGCACAGACAACGATTGACGAGTTCTAATTCTTCTCCATTCTATCCAAAACTAAAAAAAAACTGTTTTGTCTTTAGTTACACTTTAAAGTGCAACTTAACTGTATCTGAGCACCATAAACAATATTTGATTAATTTTCTTCTAAATTCAAAGCAATCTCACCCATCCATCCATGTCCCCATTCTTTATTTTGTTGAGAAATCACTATAACCCCCCCCCCCCAGCAATTTTAGCCATCTTGGTCATCAAGGACAGATGATTCATGTAGCATTTACTTCCTGGAATCCATCTGCCCTTAGATAAGGCATGTAGATAGAAGGGTGTGTTTTAGCTTAGAAAGACCCTCCTCCCAGATGAAAGGGGAAAAATGCCCATGTAGACTCCTGGGATATATGACATCATTTTGGGCTAGGCCAGAAACCAGGAAGTAACTGTAGAAATGAATAAAAAAATTTAAAACAAATATACCTTCCTGTCTATTTGCTAAGGCTAGCAGCAATAAGGATTAAAAATAGTAATGTTAATTTTAGGGAGTTTAGTTCTGCTTTAATTCAGATATTATGTCTAGTTTGAATCAACCTAAACTTCAGTAGCGCATGGCGGAACCCGCTATGCTGGCCACACATTTCACAAATCCTATTTCTTTTTTTTTTTTTTCTTTTTGTTCCTCGAACTTTCTTGGTTAGTGAAAGTCTTAGAAGTCACCTCGGCGCACTCAGACTGCTCATGGAACATTAATCGGACCTGAGTCGTGTTTCATCTCTCCCCAGTGATGCGTCCGGTTTACCTCCGTGCCGGCATTTTTTGAATTTTACCAATTAACAGTCCATTGCCACTTTATCCCCGCAGAGCAGTACGCTGAAACAGGAACTCTGCTAATTACATCTGCTTCATGCAGGAGCACCTGGAACCTGGCCCGGGCTAATTAGGATCATGCTTACCATTCACAAGCTATAATTATTATTATTTCTGAGGGGAAATAACAAGAAAGAAGTTTGCCGTAAGACCTTAAAGTATATAATGTGTAAACAATTACCTTGTAAAACAAGCCATTCCGTTTAAAATAGAAATGAAAGGCAAAACGTTTGTGTATAGGTATAAAAAAAGGGGGGGGGGGGGGGGAGTGTTTTTTTATCATTTTTTATTTTTTTTTTTTATATGTGATCACATTCCCTCTGTTTTCAGCTGCATAAAGAGCTAAGATAGCTGGGGGAGGAGAAACAGCAATACACTTACCTTCCCAGTAAATGGTTGTGTGGGGGAGGGCGAGTCAGGACAAGTCTGATCATTGGAGAACACACTGAGTTCCCATCACAGCTAGAGAACTAACCATGCTGAGCTGTCGTGCCTAGTGTGGTCAGTTTTTAATAGGAACGCAGAGGGACTGGCAGGAACACCAGAGATTTCACACTAAGGAATCAATACAAAGAGAACAGGATACTTTTTCATCTAAGTACATGGTACAGCAGGCACATACCAGGGTTATGAAATGTTGGATTTACGTATTTTTTAAAGCTAAACTCTGGGCAAGCAGTAACTGTATTTTATCAAAAGCCATCTTGTGGCTTCCCTGAAATATGTTCTCTTTTTTTCAGTAGTGGCTTCTGTGTGTAACAATCCAGCATTAAAGCAGAACTCCAGGTAAAAACTTTGACATGTCCTTTGTGCTGATTTCTACCTTTACAAACCATGTCATCCATCTTCTTGTTAACTAGTAGCTGCTCTGAAATAGTCTGAATATCTTCAAATCAAATTGTTAATTCCCAGGAGTTTCCTGTTTTGTAAGACCGGTGGCTGCAATTCCTCCTATTCCCCCAGCCACCAGTCTTGGCACTTCCCATTTGTAGTTCTTTACAGCAAGCAGGGATGTACTTCCGTCCCTCCTTGCTGCAGTGGGAGGATTGGGACTCTGAGACCACCGGTCGGTACCGCCCATGGAGGTGGAGTCCTAAAGAAGACCGCTCAGGATGCTCTGCCAGGGGCTGGCTGGTAGTGCTGGGTGAGTAACACCTACATGTCATACAGAGGCAGTATATTGGGTTACACATGTCCTGTCCCAGGGTTTGTGTTTAGGAGAGACAAGGATCCCCTGTTCAGGGACCGGCCAGTGATGTTTGATGCAGAGGGGCAGGCTCTGGGTGAAGTTATTACCATTCATGAACTGATATGTAGAGTAAGGGCTGTCCAATCATAGGGCAGGGGTGAGCTACGTTCTGGTGTACTGGGACAGGATGGGTGTGACTTGGCATGCAGCAGTCGCTCTGATCCCGAGGATCGGGGACACACCCCGCTGGGACCCCGACATTCCATCCCGCATGGCACGGCTGTTCCTGGAGCTGGAGAAGGGATGAGGATCCCAGGTACCTGGGAAGAGGACTGGGGACAATCCACTCGTTTGGATGACAGCCACTGACAGCTCACAAGTATGAACGTCTCCAGGGCCCAGAAATGCGGATCTCTGTGTGAGGACACCTTCCATTTCTGGGGACACCCGATGCTTGTGTGGAGACATTCCATCTCTGGGGACACACCATTTTTGGAGACACCCCATCTCTGTGTGGAGACACCTCATCTCTGTGTGGGGACACCTTCCATCTCTGGGGATACCCCATCTTTGTGTGGGGAGGACCCCATCTCTCTTTGGGGACAGCTTTTCATATGTAGTAGACTATATAGAATAAACTAAACATTTTGCACATGCATGCTTTACATTTAATAGATTGTCACCTAACTGTCCTGCTCTGTGGTGCTGAGCAGTGTGGCTGGAGAATGAGGGGGTGTGATTTATGTTGAAGTGGGCAAGTACACATTTAATATGTACAGTCCTAGTGTACCCGCCCACACTCATTGCAATTCCAAAAGGTTGATGGGTAGTGTAGTTTCCTTTTTCTGTAGAGAGAGGATATGATGTAATCCCGGCTGTTACACCTCCTTTCTGGTAGAGCAGATGCTGTTATTTTAATTACAGAGCTGATTTCCTGAAAATTTAATTCGACTTTTTTTCTTCAGTGGTAAGAAGTTGCAAAAATGTATTAACTGTTCAGTGTTTTGTGTAGGGTGGTGGTGTAGTAATGGGTGATTTTTTTTTTTTTTTTGCTCCTATCCCGGAGTTCTTTAAGGCTACGCTCACACAGGCGGATAGGAGATGGTGAAAACAGGTGCTTGATATGCATTTTTACTGCCCCTCAGATGCCTATTTTACAAATTTACATGGCGGAGCCTCAGGCCCTTTCACATGGTCATGATGCTTTGCAGGTTTGCCGTGATGCAGCAGATTTAACTCATTTGGCATATAGTTCACCGGCCAAACATGCCCATTGAAGTCAATTGGACTGCACAGCAACCACTTGCCAAACATTTGGCACGGAGTTGCAGCATAGTATTTCAGTATAAAATCCCAACTGGTTTCAAGAGGCGGAGTTCCTCCCCAAACACCTGCAAACTGCCACTCAGCCACGTCTGAAAATGGATCCAATGCAGATTTTGAGGGGGGTGGTAAAGTTTGTGGAGCCTGAAGTTGTGCAATAATGCTCCAGGCCCTGCAGTTCTATTCCCAAAAAGAAGAAATTTTTTCAGCCAAAAGTGTTAGGTCAGGTACTGATGTTGGAAAAGAAGACCTGGTTCATTCCCAATTATCCAAAAGATGTTCAATGGGGTTGAGATTTTTTCACTGAAGTTGGCTTTGTGCGCAGGGGCACAGTCGTGCTGGGACAGTTAAAGGTCTTCCACAAACTGTTACCACAAGGTTGGAGGAGTAAAATTGTCGAAAACAGCCTTTTTCGACCAAGGTTCCTTTAACTGTTGCTAGGGGTTAAGTAATAGGAATTTTTTGTCTTTCAGATAAGCACAGTTTTCAATTATCTTTTTAGCCAAGTGTAAGGGGAATTCTTCACACGGAGCAACAATGATGCCTTTTTCCTAATGACCACCAATATAAGGGGACCTCCCTCCACTGACCAATAAGGGGCATTTCAGAGATTTGTACTATACACCTGCCCTTTGTACACCAGCCTTTATTAGCCAGGGTTCTGTGGAAACCTAAGGTTCCTTCGGGGGTTGCTAGGAATACCTTTTTAACAATGGACAATTCCTGCCTCTCAGATAAGTAACCACTGACTTCAGTGATCATTTAAAGAAGGTCTTCTCACCAAACACCAGTGTAAAGTTGCCTTTTTCACAATGGCCACCAAGATAAAGGGCCCTTCTTCCAATGACTACTGACATAAAAGAGCCCTTCTCATCACAACCTCCTTACATCGTGTTCTGGCTCAATAGGGTAAAAGGGTTAAACCACATTTATCTATTCTGAGAAGAGTAATGCTGGCCATAGACGGGTCATTTATCTGCTGAATTGTCGGCCGATAAATGAAAAATCGGTCGTTGTTGTCACCAATGCTTGGCTGTTTTTCGTAGATTTTCCAGCATTACCGATAAAAGGAAACGAGAAGAACCGCGAAAATTGGTCGACGACATTGCCCCACTAAAGGTGTGTCTATCGACCGATTTTTCGTTCGGACGAAAATTCAGCCGATAAATGACCCGTCTATGGCCTGCATTAGGCTCTCAAGACAGGTCCTGTTGGACAATCAGTTTCTGTCTTTGCCCCACGCCTTTCACACCATCACTATTTTTTTGTAGTGTCCCACCTATAGCCCTCTCAGGCTCTTTAACCCCCCCCCCCCCCCCGACCGCAGTGTCTGGTCATCTCCTGTACTGTGTCCGCAGTCCCTGGTCATCTCCTGTGCTATGTCCGCAGTCCCTGGTCATCTCCTGTGCTGTGTCCGCAGTCTCTGGTCATCTCCTGTGCTGTGTCCGCAGTCTCTGGTCATCTCCTGTGCTGTGTCCGCAGTCTCTGGTCATCTCCTGTGCTGTGTCCGCAGTCTCTGGTCATCTCCTGTGCTGTGTCCGCAGTCTCTGGTCATCTCCTGTGCTGTGTCCGCAGTCTCTGGTCATCTCCTGAGCTGTGTCCGCAGTCTCTGGTCATCTCCTGAGCTGTGTCCGCAGTCTCTGGTCATCTCCTGTGCTGTGTCCGCAGTCTCTGGTCATCTCCTGTGCTGTGTCCGCAGTCTCTGGTCATCTCCTGTGCTGTGTCCGCAGTCTCTGGTCATCTCCTGTGCTGTGTCCGCAGTCTCTGGTCATCTCCTGTGCTGTGTCCGCAGTCTCTGGTCATCTCCTGTGCTGTGTCCGCAGTCTCTGGTCATCTCCTGTGCTGTGTCCGCAGTCTCTGGTCATCTCCTGTGCTGTGTCCGCAGTCTCTGGTCATCTCCTGTGCTGTGTCCGCAGTCTCTGGTCATCTCCTGTGCTGTGTCCGCAGTCTCTGGTCATCTCCTGTGCTGTGTCCGCAGTCTCTGGTCATCTCCTGTGCTGTGTCCGCAGTCTCTGGTCATCTCCTGTGCTGTGTCCGCAGTCTCTGGTCATCTCCTGTGCTGTGTCCGCAGTCTCTGGTCATCTCCTGTGCTGTGTCCGCAGTCTCTGGTCATCTCCTGTGCTGTGTCCGCAGTCTCTGGTCATCTCCTGTGCTGTGTCCGCAGTCTCTGGTCATCTCCTGTGATGTGTCCGCAGTCTCTGGTCATCTCCTGTGCTGTGTCCGCAGTCTCTGGTCATCTCCTGTGCTGTGTCCGCAGTCTCTGGTCATCTCCTGTGCTGTGTCCGCAGTCTCTGGTCATCTCCTGTGCTGTGTCCGCAGTCTCTGGTCATCTCCTGTGCTGTGTCCGCAGTCTCTGGTCATCTCCTGTGCTGTGTCCGCAGTCTCTGGTCATCTCCTGTGCTGTGTCCGCAGTCTCTGGTCATCTCCTGTGCTGTGTCCGCAGTCTCTGGTCATCCTTGTACTAAGTCTGCAGTCTCTGGTCATCCTTGTACTAAGTCTGCAGTCCATTAGTTCAGAATTTTTTTTTTCTTGTTTTCTGCCTCTAAAACCTAGGTGCGTCTTATGGTCAGGTGCGTCTTATGGTGCGAAAAATACGGTAATTTAAAGGCAGAGGTTACTTGAAACCTGGAAGTTATTTTAAGGATTCTTCCGTGTGAAAAAGGTTAGACTAGTCTAGAACTTCTCTGCATACTGCAGCATTAATGGTACCCTTCACTGGAAACACCTGAATTCTAATAATTTAGAAGGGTATCCACGTACCACATAGTGTATATATTTCCTTGGACTGTTAGGACGCAGATTTCTATTTATTGTATTCTAGGTTGCCATTTACAAAGACTCATTCAGCATACGGTCTTTCTCCCTAGGTCTTTCTTTAACTCCGTGGGACCAACAGTAGGAAGATTAGCATAATGGGCAGTTCCAGTGACACAGAAGATGTCCATGTGGCTGTGATTCGACCGAAAAACCCAGCAAGTCTCAATTCACGGGAATACAGAGCTAAGCTATATGAAGTAAGTTTGTTTTCCTAAAAGAGGTTCTACCCCGGTGCTTCTAAGACTGAGAACTCTGCTCTGCCTCCCCTTCCCCAGCGCTCGCTGGCTCAGGGTATTAGCAGCATGCTGAGAAGCTGAGCCAGGTACCAGTCCCGGCATCAGGGTGAATCCTGAAATTAAAGTCAGGATCTCTCCAGAGTCTGGATCGGCTCTGTGACGTTAGCCAACAACAGGCTGTAGCCAGCTAAAAAAAAAATGGGTCACAGGAGTTCAGAACAACATGCAGTCCTGGGACCTACAGACGTATGGCCAAAAGAGCTTTGGCTCTACTTCTCCTTTTAACCAATATGGCTGTGCGAGTCACAGAATTGGGTGCAGTCTTAACAATGTACGTGCAAACTTTTTAAAATGGACCAGTCCAGTGAGAGCTTTTAAAGTGTGACTTATATAGTTTGACTGACTAATCATTATTATTATTTTTTTAAATCCAACTTCTGCTTCCCCTCTCCATGCTCCAGCGCTGTCCCTGGCTTCCTCCTCAGTCCAACTCCAGCAGTCCTATTTGAACAGGACGACAGTCATTTACCTTGAGCCTAGCCTGTCATTTTTCATGCCCCATACTTGGCACATCATCACCCGCTCAGACTGAGTGTGGCGCGTGTTTGTGTGTAGTATTGGGTTATAGTAGTTTAACAATTGTCAAATTGTATTGTAAGCCTCTGGTGAAGAAATACATTGCGCAGGCATGGTCCACCATTGTCATGATCAGGAAACTGGTTGAGAGCATTGCTGTGTGGCCAATGTTGCAGCAAGACAGGAAGTGGTTTAAAATGGCTGCAGGAGGAATAAAAATGTCAAAACATTCTTTTATCAGAAAAAAAAAGTTGTTTCATTAACAGTGCTTTTGCAAACTAAGTGTTGTCCAGTTTGGGTTTAGATTTTCTTCTGCACTGTAGTTGCAATAATAAAATATTGATTAACACTTCAGAGGATACATGTGGAGAGGAAAACGACTGACTGAAATTGTCCTTTGATTGCAGATATTAATGATCGAGGTGCCAGTAGAAGGGCAGAAAAAGAAGAGAAGGAAGATGTTACTGGAAACTAAACTGCAGGGGGAAAAAGACAAATCCCAGGAGATCCTCCAGTATGTGCTAGACTCCACCAAGCTAAACTCACCAACCAACCAAGGGGTGAAAGGTGAGTTGGAGCTGGGAATGGGCTGACATCAGCTGCATGATAAGTCTGCTATGGTACTGAAAGCTGAACATGGCTGTTAAGACTCCAGTTTTTTTTTTTCCTTTCTTGCATTCTATGCATGAAGAGAAAAGACCTTCTGTGTGCAGTAGCCTCACCCCCATAATACTTGAGCTTCATCGCGATCCATCCATGTGCACGAGAGCCTCGGCTCTCCAGGGACTCTCCCTCCTTATTGGTTGAGACAGCAGTAGGAGCCATTGGCTCCCATTGCTGTCAATCACAGCCAGTGATCCAGTGAGAAATGGGGGGGGGGGCAGAGCCACAGTTCTCTGTGTGAAAGGACAGGCCGAGCAGTAGCACGGGAGTGAGCCTGCTTGGGTGCCCCATAGCAAGCCGCTTGCTCTGGGGACACTCTGCAGGAGGGAGTGGCCAAAGCTTCGGTGGGGGATCCAAGAAGGAGATTTGGGGCTGCTCTTTGCAAAACCACTGCACAAAGCAGATACTGTAAGTATAACATGTTTATTTTTTTAATTGCTTTTAAAATTACTTTATTTTATTAATTTTTTTTTACAATACACCACCAAACACATTAGCTATGCAGCTGCCTGCGGGTAATTGGAAATATACAATTACCTGCAGGCAGCTGCTTTTGTTAATACTTTCTGTAGTGTCAACTTTATACCCACCAGCTACTGCCTGAGCAGCTGTGAAGGCCAATTGAAAGGCACGCCGCTTGGCCACCTCCTTCTGTCCTCTCCTCCTCCATTCACAAAACTTGTACTGACACTCTCACATAAAGCATTGCTGTCTGTAAATGGAGGAGAAGCAGTTGAATGACAGGATCTCTACCACCCATTCACAGAACTCAATGCATTGTAAGACAATAATAGTATGAGTTCTGTGACTGGCCGAGGGCAGAAGTCCGTGGATGAGCAGCGCACATTTTCTCAGTAGCAGTGGCCTCTGTGAACTTTCATAGTGTTGGAATATAGCTGCTCAGGGCAGTAATGGGCGGCTGTGAAGGAGACACTGCAGGGATCATTTTTAGCAGAAGACAACACCTGCGATATGCACACATTTTATTAATATTAAAGTTCAGCTTTCATAGTGTTTACTGATTCCCCCATGCATTGACAGGCAGTTGAGATGATGGACCTCAATTACAACCTGCATGAAATAATGACAGTTGGAGACGATAGTAATTTATAATCTGTAGTGCTGGCCTAGGGTTGCCCGTTTATGTAAAACCACCATTTTCAGCACCTACATGTTTTTCTGATTTTACAAATTCATTGTATTTTGGGGTGTAAGCCAGTTGCTCCTGTAGATCCTGAATTTCTTTCTGTTGTGAGCCATCATTCTGTATGTGTCCTTTGTCTGCAGGGAAGAGGGTTGTGTTAATGAGGACGTTCCCCCTAGAAGGGGAGAGGTCTGGGAAAGAAGCGACTTTGTTCCTGGTTCCAGCCTCTGTTAAAGGTAAAAATTGTTCTAGTGCTAATTGTATTTATTTGTTTGTATTATTTTAAAGTTTGTTCACCATCACAGAGAAAAAAAGGAAAAGGTGAACAAATGCCATACATCCTAGTGTTCCCCCACTGTGCTTTCCTCTAGGATGCTGAGAATCCCCGCTCTTCTCCCTCTTCTCTGTGTTTTTCGCTTCTGAGACAGATCACAGCAATTCACTGTGCAGGTTTTGACCAATCAGAATCACTTTGGTCCGTTCCAGAAACATTGTACAGAGAAGAGGAGGGATTTTGAATCTCTGGACCACTGGACCAGCTGCCTGGGCACTGACAGTTACAGAGGTGACCAGGCAGTGGGGAGGGTATATGGTGTTTACCTTTTAATTTTTTTCTGTAAAGGTGAACAAACACTTTAGACAGCAGGTATATAAGGTCGTCATTGCTGACCTCCATTGGAAACTTTTTGCATGGCGATCCGTGGCTTTAGTATGTCCTGAGTCAGAGCTGCAGAAATGCATGCAGCAAATTTAGTCAAAACTGTTCTCAGTCAGTGAAAAAAAGGCCCCCCCCCCCCCGCACTGTTAAAAATGAAAAGGAAAATAAAACCAGTATAATTGAAAGCAGCTCCCACCCAACTGTGCAATCAATACTCTGTACCAAGATACATAAATGAATAAACCAGTGATGCACTTCCCCAATAGAGCTACGATCTTAAAGTAACATTCTCTCAATAGATATATCTATATCTCTATATAGATATATATGTATAGATAGAGAGAGAGAAAGATAGATAGATAGATAGAGAGAGATAGATATATATATCTATCTCTATCTTCAAAGTTTATAAAAGTGATAAAAATATGTGATCAGAAAAGTCTTTAAGCAAATTGTCCAATATAAGAGTCACATACACCATCCAATCTTCATGTGAGATCCCCAATCACCTTTAACATTCCTTCCATATTCAAAAGATCACAAAATATATTCTCTACCGTGAAAGATCATCAAAGTACCCTTTACCATTCTTTATGGGTATCTTCTAACCTGGTCTGATGGACCCCACTACAACAAAGTAGGTCAAATGTGCTTTAACATGTATAGATCTCTTATCACCCAATCCTCCTGAGACTTTGGTCACCGTTCTCCCAGGGATAGAGGTGGCATAAAGGAAGCATAAACAAACGAATAATGCAGACTGCTGATCTTTTTTTATTTTTGAAAAGTTAAAATGCACTCTTGTGTACTAAAAATTCCGGCATATAAAACAGGATGCAAAGATTCGGCATACAAACATGGGGTCCTGACTCCGCCTAGCATGATGACGCCACCACCCGCCTGAAGTGTTTTTTTTTTGTTTTTCTAACAGAGTAGAGGGTGAAAGGGTTAAAACTTCAGGTTCTTTTTCTTCCGTTCTAGGGAGACATCCCTTTACTCCCTATCCTAGATACGCAACAGGGAATGAGAGGAAACCTTGCCAAATTCCCATCATAGAGAGCTGTCATTGGAAGGGGTGTCCCAATGAAAGGATTTCCCTCACTTCCTTTGGTGACAAGTCTAAGAATTTTGGATTTCCCCCTTGTTTTTTGTTCCTTTTTTTTTTTTTAATCTCTCACACAGGCAACAATAAAACTTAAAAGGGTTTAAACCCTTTTGACATTCTATCCAAAACAAATTATATATATATATATATATATATATATATATATATATATATATATAAAATTTGTGAGGGATTAGGCAAGTAGCGGGTTGTGCTTGAACCCCTGGATGGGTCAGGGCACCATGAAAGAGGCTCAGCATGACAGCTGGATCTTAGTGAATAAAGTGGTGCTTTATTTACAAGTCTGGTGAACACACTGTGCATATAGTCAAAACAGCAAAAAAAATACAAATAGAAAATAAAGCCTTGCCGCACTGGGCATCTAACTGCAAACTCAGGTTCCTATCTAGCTGTCTGAATACAGCCTATCGCTGCTCAGACACAGGGGGCTCACACAGTCTAAGATCACACAGATTTTCCCTCACCACAGGATGGTTTGGTTGTTCCCAAGTCTGTCCTACACAGCAAACTGGTTCCAGGTTGGATCATCCTCCCTAAGCAGCCTGGGAGTTTTATAGAGCCCAGAGCCCTTAACTCACTACACCTGAGCTCATTAAATTGTCAGACAGCCAGACAGGCTCACTATACAGCACCAAAGGAGAAGGCCCGGTTAGGCATGTCAAGGTGTTGTCAGGAATATTGTAACCGGGCTTTTTTGTGGCATTGGTGCAATAAAAGCTTCTCTCTGGCACCTCGACCAAACAGCTCATTTTTGTTCAAGTATCACCATATTGTACTCCTTAAAAACAACCACACCATCTTTTTCCAGAGCAGCCTGTTTTTTCTTTTGAGGTTGCCTGTGGGTTTTTCTTTGAATCCTGGACAATTCTTATGTCGGTTATGGCTGCAATCTTTCTTGGTCTACCTGACCTTGACTTGGTATCAAGATCCCTGAACTTTCCACTTCTTAATAGGTGATTTAACAGTACTGATTGGCATATTCAAGGCTTTGGACATCTTTGTATCTCCTTTTCCATCTTTCTAACGTTCCATTACCTTGTTACGCAGGACTTTTGACAGTTTTTTTCTGATCCCCATGGCTCAGTATGTAGCCTAGTCAGTGCTTCCACGTAAGAGCTAACAAACTCATTGACTATTTATACACTGACACTAATTGCAATTTAAAAAGCCACAGATGTGGGACATTAAACTCTAATTGGGATTTTAACCCGTGTGTGTCTGTACCAAGGCCAAACATTCCAGGAGAGGGAAACTTTTGATCATGGCCATTTTGGGTGATTTCTGTTATTATGATTTAAAAAGGAGCCAAACAACTATTTGATAATAAATGGTTTCATATGATCATTATCCTTCAGTAAAAGAGCATTATTTGGCATGATCAGTCATATTTCAGTATAAATGCGAAAACTTCACAATTTCTGCCAGGGTATGTAAACTTTTGAGCACAACCGTGTGTGTGTGTAACTTCCACTGTTCCTGATGACTGCCATTTCTTAATTACATTCCGAACAGAGGATATTGACATCTGAAAACGCTTTGCTATCTTCTTATAGCCTTCGGTCAACTATTTTCAGTTTTCTAGACAACTGCTTAGAAGAACCCATGGTGCTGATTGTTGGGGTAAGGTCAGATGAGTCTGGGCATTTAAAACCTTTGAGATTGACATCACCTGGTCTTCCCAGACAGTGATTGAGAACAATCCATGACACTGGCAGGTCTCAGCTTTGCAAAGGGGGCAGTGCATGCTATAAATTCTGCTGGGTGCCCAAACTTTTGCAGACGCCATTTTTTTGTTTTCTGTTATTTTGAAAGTGTAAATGATGGAAATAAAATCTAACTTTTGTTGACATATTATAAGAATGTCTAATCTGTAATTTGATGCCTTTTTGGAGATTTTTCCATCTTTCCTTGGCTTCTTTATGCACATTAATACAAATTTTTAGCTGGGGTGCCCAAACTTTCGATCGCCACTGTATGTGTGTGTGTGTGTGTGTGTGTGTATATATATATATATATATATATATATATATATATGTGTGTATATATATATATATGTATATGTGTGTGTATATGTATGTACGTACACACACACACACACACTTTTGTTAGCTGTCATGAATATCTGAAATAACTCATCACCTGGTAATGTGATGCTCAGCAAAGAAGTGGGAGCTGTACAAGAAGGGATTTTTGACAATGATATCTGCTTGTGATCCATACCACTTGCCGCTGATGCAGTGGGCCCGGTATATGATGCGGGGGGCTGAGAGGCAAAGCCCTGGAGGCCTATGCGGAACTAAATAGAAGAAGAATGATGATATGAGACCATAAAGGATTTCCTAATCATGAAGTATCAGTTGACACCAACAGCATAGCTCAAGAATCGTGGGTTGCTGCAAACTCTTACATGATTGTGTTTAGCTGTCTGCACACCACCTTTTGGCTGTAGACTGAAGGACTTAAAAAAAAAAAAAATAAGATTCCTATGAGTTCCTGGAAGACCTGATGATCCAGGAGTTACTCCTGTACATCTGTCCTATGGAACTCCAGCACTTTGTGATGGAGTGAAAGCCTGCATCTGCCAAAGTGAAATGGAGAGAAACCACCAACAGTAACACCTGCTACACCTGTAAACAAATGCAACCTTCACCCAGAGCTCCTGGTATGAAGACAGCATTAGCTGAAACCTGGAGATGCAATACTTGTGTCAAGTCCAGATATCTCAGGAACCCCTGCCCTGAGCAGAAGAAGCCAGCCTCACCTGGTCAGCTGTCAGCACTCCTACGGTCTGTTATTGTTGACAACCAAACCATGACCTGCTTCAGAGACACTCATTTGCTTTGAGCTGGTGGACAAAAGGACATCATCCCATAGAAATGCCTTACACTCATTGGAGTTGGGGAGGAAACCCGCTTATGTGTACCTGGTGCATGGGTTTTCATTGATTAGGGAGTGGGATCAGTGAAAGGATGATTGAATGTTTATTGTGTACACCTATTAGTGCTGGTGTGTGTGGGTCTTTTCTTAAGTTCTAACTTGTAGCCAGAACTGCAGGAAAGAAAATAGCTCAAATCCCCCATCAACACTGAATCTCTCCCACAGCGCTATTGTGTTCTGCCGGCAGAAAACAATCACTGCGGTCAGCTATAGCCGCCAGCAGTTATCGCATGGAAAGTAAAAAAAAAAAAAAACAGGCTGGTTGTACTGATGTTGCTCGATGGATCGACAGCAGTACAACCAGATTGCCAATAGATAGATGGAATCTTGACCGGTTCCTACTGAACTGGCTGAGATTCTGTCGATCTATGCCCAGCTTTATAGAATAAATTCTATATGTGGTGCTCTCTCAGGTAGCTTTCTGAGTCCCAGGCCAAAGCAACATCTTTATCCAGCCCCTCCTTATTTATCCCACCTGCTGCTGGTCAGAAGTGGGAGGCAAAACCTAGCTCAGTCCCCACACTGCCAAGGTGGCCTGCAAGACACAAATCGGATTCCACCTTCGCTCCCCATATACAGGGGAGCCCATGGAACACAGCTCACTTTGGAGAGGTGGGGAGACCCCTGTCTCAGCTCCCCATATCCCTATTATGTATAAGTCACCCTCTGCCTGTTAGGGGTACAGGGTGATCTGTCATAATATTGGGGTGGGGGATTGTTAATTGTTTAATGCCACGTGGTTGCATCCCATTGTTCTATTGTGTGTCTTGCTTGGGAGCAAACTATTATGGGATGTATGTGTTTGTGTATTGGCTTGGTGGGGGGTGTTTCCAGCCGCCCTCTCTTCTGATGGGACTGTCTGCTGGTGTGTCTTGTTGCTAAGTGTAGATTACCCCGCCCTGTGTCATTATGCAGGGAGGGGGATTGTTCCCTGAGTGTATAAAAAGCCAGTTCCAGTTTCAAATAAAGAGTTCCATGTTTATACAGACTTGTGTCGTCTAGTCTTGTTTGGTCAGCTGTGGTGTCTGTGGTCCGTGTTCGGACGGGAAGCTGTATTATAACGGAGGTACCCAAGTGCAGTCGGGGTCCGGTTCCGTTACATTCTGTAACCAATGTGTCAGTATGTAACCAATGTGTCAGTATGTTTTGCAACAATAAGGTTGCAAAGATCTTGAGAGCGCTTTGATTTTACCCATCATGAGATGTGCGACACCTTGGTATTGAGACACCTTTTTACAGGCCATCAGTTGAGACTGAACCAGCTGATATTAATGTGCACTGACAAGGGGCAGGATTGCTTTCTAGTTATTGATAAATTTCAGCTGGTGTCTTGGCTTTCCATGCCTTTTTGCTCCTCAGTTTCTTCATGTGTTCAATACTTTTTTCCCTCTGTCATTCCATTTTATTACACATAACTTAATTTCTGAATTAATGTTCTGGTTTCCTTGTATGTTTGGATTGCATGGGTTGTTGCCAACATGGTGAAAAATTTCATGTCAATAGCAGCTTTTAGAAATATATTTACCTAGAAAAATGGTGATGTGTTCAATACTTATTTTACCCGCTGTGTGTAGGCGTACAAGGTGAAACATACCTTCCATTAACCACCTTGCACCCCCCACTCTACTTGTAAGCTACTGCAACTGTTCAGACAAGGCAAAGGACATGAAAAGGGGCATCTGTTTGTCCATCCATCAACCACTTTGCCTTTCATTGTGTCATATATATTTATTCTGTTGAGATGGACAGTTGGAGGTATGTAGTTCTAGGGAGGGCGTAATGGACTTGCATGCACAAATACCCACTACATGTATCTCTGATGTACAAAATGTATTTGTTGAACCTGATGAATGTATTGCTTGTGTTAGTTGTTACTCATAGTGCTGCAGGGGTGCTGTCTGTAGTTGCAGAGGATGGTACCCATCACCCCTTTCCTTGTTTTCACTCGGTGTACTCAACCTCTGCCAAACCTCAGCTGCTGCTCTGTATCCTTTTTAATGCTTTCTCTTCAGACTCCCCAGGAGAGCAAGGATTTAAAGTGACAAATCCTATTCAAGAGCTTAATTTATGTTTTTATTATGTTCTTTTCAGATAATTCAAAGATGTCTTATAGCCCCGGTGGACCTGTGTTCTACTGTCTGCAGGATATCATGAGGGTGTGCAGCGAGACCAGCAGCCACTTCTCCACCCTCACTGCACGCATGCTTCTTGTCCTGGATAAGTAAGTAGTTTGTTTGCTGTGGACTAGTAAGGTTGGTTTTCTTTACAGATCATTCTCAGAATACTCACCTGCAGGAATGCTCATGTGTTTGATTAAAGCAGTAGTAAACTCTATTTTAAAACTTGTACCTACATATGAGCATATAATAAGTTTTACCTGTAGGTTCAGTAAATCTCTTAACCGCCTCCTGCTTGCCATATAAGGAAATGATGGGCAGGCAGCGGCTCTCTTGTTCTGGGAGGACATCATATGACATCCTCCCCCTCTATCTGCGCATGCATGCCCCTGGGAGTGTGTGGCGATTGGTGGTGCGCTGTGTCCCTGTAACACAGCGGAGCACCGATCACAGTAAAGAGCTGATGACGTGATCGCATGTAAACCGGAAATGCCATTTATAGGCATTCCTCAAAGGGGACATCTGCAATGGTCATCAGGGCACTGATGATCAGTGTAGCCCTATCAATGCCACATATCAGTGCACATCAATGCCACATATCAGTGCACATCAATGCCACATATCAGTGCACATCAATGCCACATATCAGTGCACATCAATGCCACATATCAGTGCACATCAATGCCACATATCAGTGCACATCAATGCCACATATCAGTGCACATCAATGCCACATATCCGTGCACATCACTGCCACATATCCGTGCACATCACTGCCACATATCCGTGCACATCACTGCCACATATCCGTGCACATCACTGCCACATATCCGTGCACATCACTGCCACATATCCGTGCACATCACTGCCACATATCCGTGCACATCACTGCCACATATCCGTGCACATCACTGCCACATATCCGTGCACATCACTGCCACATATCCGTGCACATCACTGCCACATATCCGTGCACATCACTGCCACATATCCGTGCACATCACTGCCACATATCAGTGCACATCACTGCCACATATCAGTGCACATCAATGCCACATATCAGTGCACATCAATGCCACATATCAGTGCCGCCTAACCGTTCCAATCCGTGCCATATATGAGTGCTGATTTTCAGTGCCAGTCAGTGATGCCTGTCAATGCCCACCGGTGTCTCCTCATCAGTGCCGCCTATCGGTGCCCATAACTACAGACTCATTAGTGCACATCAGTGAAGGAGAAAAATTGCTTATTTACAAAATTTTATAACAAACTTTAAAAAAAAAAAAGACTGAAAATTTTGAAAAAAAAAAGTTTTAGTTTGTTTAGTAAAGTACTGCTCGGACCTTGAAGAAGGGGACATACCCCGAAAGTTTGTCCTCAAATATGTTAGGACAAATAAAAAAGTATCACGGACAGTACTCAATTGTTTCTGTCGTAAGTGCACTAATACGGCTACAATCGCCTCAAGCAGTTTGTTTAGTAAAAACTAAAAAACCCAGTGGTGATTAAATACCACCAAAAAAAAGCTCTATAGGTTTAAAAAAAAAAGATAAAAATATTGTTTCGGTGCAGTGTTACATGACTGCGCAATTGTCAATCAAAGTGCGACAGCACTGAATGCTGAAAATTGGCCTGGGCAGGAAGGGGGTAAAAGTGTCCGGTAGGCAAGTGGTTAAACTGGTACCCTGTAGGAGATATTCACATCGGCTTTAGTTAATTATGTTGCTACGCATGCACAGTGTGTGTGGCTTGAATGCAGAGAGTGCTATGCCGTGATGACTCCTTTGCAAATGCACGGGAGTGACATCATCACGACCTGGCTACTCAGATGGCTGGAGAACATGGAAGCAAGGCTGTACGAAGATATGAGCGCTGGCAATGGTGACTGCTCAGTGCTGGAGGGCTCCGTGTCAAAGCTAAGCCTGTCATAATGTGCTAGCATCCACATGTACACTGGTCGTCTTCTAGGCTGAATGACACCCAGCATCATCCATCTTCCTTCCGGTGACCCCAAGGCATCATTGACATACTCGCTGTGCATGTGTATGTGTGTTGTCATACAGTTCTCCTGGGTGGAATGGTACTTGCACGTTATTATGGGAACACAGGGCTGTAAAGGTGCCACTGAATGGGAAAAGGTAGTACCTGTGACTTTGCGACTGGCCTGCATACTTCAGACTTTAAAGGAGATGTCTGAGGTTAACCAAAAAAAAAACATACGTTCTTGCCACCATGCTGCAGAGCTACGCAACACTGCAGCTGTTTTACACTGGCTCTAAGAACAAAAGCTGACAGATGACTTTTCCGATAATCGGCAATCTGTCTGCTGGCAGCTCTGCTGTTCCAGTACAGTGCTCACTGGAGTGCCAGGCTAGGGAGGAGGAGGGTGCTGCTGGCTCCAGCTCACAGCTGCACCCTGAAAGGTGAAGCCAGCTGTCAACTGAACATATGAGTGAATGCGGACAATATTGTCAGGATCAAAACTAACTAGATGTAGCTCAGCTCTGTTGACTGATAAAGGGGTAATAGCCTGCTATCAGCGGACTCTGGACCACAGGATAACATTTAGTAAATGTACTGTAATCCAAAAGAGAAGTATAACAACAAAAGTGTTGGCCATACTTTTCTTTTATGGTATGCATAACGTAATTAAAAAATAAATGTTGAGGGTCTAATGATTGGTAAGCTGCAATATATTACATTTTTTGTTCTTGTGTTTTTTTTTGTTTTGTTTTACTGCACATTTAGGAAATGTGGCTGACCTGTTGCTTGCTATTTTTGCAGGTGGCTGGATGAGCAGCACACAAAGTCTCATGCCATCGCTGCACTGTTCCGCCCATCTCCTCTAGAGAGGATAAAAACCAACGTCACCAATCCAGCTTACTCCTCCGAAGATGGCCAATCCGAAGACACTCTGCACATGGGCTACACGGCTCTGGAAATCAAGAGCAAAATGATGGCACTAGAGAAGGCAGACATATGTATATACAACCCTCTCTTCGGATCCGACCTGCAGTACACCAACAGGGTACAACTTTCATGTACTAGTTGTTTTTCCCAACATTGACTTATAAATAGGGTACATTTATGAAACATGCAGGATCCGCAAGGCCGCCCATATCCTTGGCTTCCTATAAAGTTTCTAGTTTAATCCGAGGTCTGTGCATCCGCCAGATTAAAGCGCAAAACACAGTATCAAATAGTTTAAAGATCCACACAGGAGCATTATGCAGTAATTGTGGGGCCCATATCATTTTGATTAAGTTTCACCTCCCTACCACGAAAAGAGGGAGTTTGGTTCAACTGGTTGTTTTGTGTTGTAATTTTTTAATTGTCAAAAGTAAGTTTTTTGGGGGTTTTTTTGGTCTATATATTTCAATAGAGTGGGGTGAATGATGATACCTAGATATTTAAATGAGTCCACTATTTCAACCTGTGCACCTTCAGGCAGTATGGAATGTGTAAGGGTGTCCCGCGGGAGAAGGGTGAATTTATTGAGAAGCCGGAGAAGGAGCCAGATTCTGTGATTCGCGTCATTAGGCATGTTACCGAGGAGGATGTATCACCCAAAAACAAAAGGGTGTCATTGGCATAGAGCTCTACTTTTTCCATCTGTTCTCTGCAAAAACACACAATACCTGGATCCTCCCTAATGGCAGCCGCCAGGGGCTCTATCACTAAGGCGTATAATGGGGAGAGAGGACAACCCTGCCGTGTCCCTCTTCGTAATGTGAATTTGGAAGATAGGGCATTATTACCCAGAATACGGGCCCAAATCATCTTTACAGTTACATTGATATATTGTTTTGAAATAACCATGTGTTCCTTCATTGTAGGTGGACAAAGTGGTAATAAACCCATATTTTGGGCTCGGAGCTCCAGACTATTCCAAAATCCAGATTCCAAAGAGAGACAAGTGGCAGAGGAGTATGAGCAGCGTCATGGAAGACAAGTATGGTCCATGTCCTCTTCATTTGATTTTAGTATTCTGAAGGTGTTTATAGACAAAGAACCGGGATGCTGGGATGGGTGGGCCATTTTTTTACCACCTGACTGCACAGAAACATGAGTGCTTGGTTTGGCTGACCATTTTCTAATACTGATGAGTGGAGGAGGGAGGGAAAGCTAGATGATCTCTTTGCTGCTTATCTTGGGAGAAACAGTAGCAATTGCTTAAGGCCAGGTTGACACTGTTGAGCTGCAGTACCATGTGCATTGCCCCACACCATGATGTTCTGCAGTGCCATTCACTCTAAAAGGCACCCCAACACACCCGATGTGTTGCAGCAGGCCACAAAACCTGGTAACGCACTACCATTTGCTGCATTACAAAAAATGTTCTTGCATTCTTTTGGTGCGTTAGACAAATGCAGGTACTGCTTTAACATACCGCACCTTAATGCGCATGCACCAATGCAGTGCCATAAATTGAACCCAACATAAAGCTTTTAGCTTAGGTTCACACCTTAGCAGGTTTGTGGATTTTTCACCATGCAATTTTCCTGCAGTTTCCGCACCCACAAATGAGCTGCGGTTTAAGATGCGTGGGGGTGCCATTAAGAATGAATGGAAACCCCGCATTTTTATAAACAGCAGCGTGTTTTAACTGTGGGTGGTTGCGGAAAACGCTGCAATTGCTGCAACTGCAGCCACCCGTGATGGTGTGCACCAGGCCTAAAAAAGCATTTCTGCTAGCATTTTACAATGCATTTAAAGTGCAGGCATTTTGTAGTACCCTTAGTCAACCAGTCGTTACACCTAAATGTCGGGCTCCTGAACACCATGGTAGTGTTTGCAGCTTACCCACCCCTCCCCTTGGCTAGTCAGACAAGCCATCATGGCCAAAGGCCAATAGTTGTGGGGGGTCAAAACTACGTAGATGTTCCTAAACCTTTGCTGCCCTTTACAATTACAGAGAAACCAATCTCAAATATAAAGTGCCAAAATTGCTTTTTTTAATTTATTTTTTTCCCCCATATGTTATGCAAATGGTTTAGGAAAATCCAAAAGTATAGCTTTTTAAAGCGGAACTAAAGGTACAATTACTTACCTTACTTCCAATGGTCCAACGCCCATGAGGTCCCTTGCCGGTACCAAATTATTTTCCATGTGTTCTTCCAGTTCCCAGTCTTTGACCTATTTGGCTGCTGTGGGATGATATCACTAGATTCACAGGAGTGCAGTCATGCTGGGAATGTGCCTGTATGTACTGAGCTGTGCATGTGTAGCTCAGTGTATGTGCCACAAAGGACTGTGAGCTCGCAGGTAAATGTATTCTATTGCCGAAAAGATATTCGCGGAGATTTACTAAAACTGAAGAGTGCAGAGTCTTTTGCAGCTGTGCATAGAAACCAGTCAACTTCCAGATGTTATTGCAAAGCTTAATTTAATAAGCTGAAGTTAGAAGCTGATTGGCTTCCATGCACAGCTGCACCAGACTGAGTGCTCCAGTTTTAGTACCCCCACCCCTTGCATGTCTCTTCTGCATTAAAAATCCTGCCTGTTGGAAATTTTTTTTATATTTAGCCTTTAGTTCCAGTTTAAATAGTGCTGCTTAAAGTATATCAAAAGCCAAAACGTGTATTCATTTTGGATGGGGTAAAGGAAGGTTGAAGTAGAACTAAAGGGAAAAACATTTTTTCATTTTAGATAGTCTGGGGGTGGTTATAATCCCTGTCAGATTTTCTTTTTTTTTTTTTTTTTTTTTTGTCATGTTTGCATCATTGGGGAGATTTCCACCCCATAGTCCTAACAGGAAGTGAGAGGAAATCTTTCAAAGTCAGGGAATCCCTGGTTGTCACCAGAATTAGCATCCCCTTTGAAAATGTCTACTCTGTTCTGGTGACATCTCCAAATTTTGGGATTTTTTTTGTTTACTCTCAGAGATGACGATAAACAGGACAAATAGACATGGTGAATTTCCCTAACTGGCACAGACAACATTAAAGACCTGATATGAGTTCTAATCCCCCTCCACTCTATCCAAAACTAAAGAAAAATGCCTTTTAAGTATACTTTAAAACCGCTGTCAGGATTTTTTTTTTTTTCCTTCATCTTTGTCTCATTGGGAAGATTTCTCTTCACTTCCTGTCCTGTCAACTCAGCAGGAGGTAAATGATCTTTTTCCAGTGTGAGGGGATATTGGGCAGTAGGAGACTCCTCTATTTCCGTTCTGGTGGCAACTAATAATTTTGAATATAACCTTCACTTTAATTCCTGGTGACAATGGTGATTACGAAGGGATGAATGTCCCTAGTGGTGTAACAGAGCAGAACAGAGAGTTTTAACCCCTCACCAGTGATGCCAATAAAAAAGTTACACTTTAATGTATGTTTAAACATTTGTAAAAGTATTACACTGCAGTCTAATCTCACATTTAATTAGATGGTGTTTGACCATTTTAATTTATTTTTTTTCTTTTGACAAAATAAAGACAGTTGTGAACTTTAATGTATTTTAATTTTGTCTACTAGAGAGCGCCAGTGGGTGGACGATTTCCCCCTGCATCGCAGTGCCTGTGAAGGTGACACCACGCTATTAGGTCGATTGTTAGATGAGGGATTTTCAGTCAACCAATTAGACAATGACCAATGGGCGCCCATTCATTATGCTTGCTGGTGAGTGTTCTGATGACTTTGTAGTGTGTCGGAGGAGAGTGCCTGAGCAAAAACTAAAGCTTGCTGGTAAAGGAGTCCCTGTTTATTTTTTATAAATATTCAGTATAGAAGTTGGGACTTTCAGGGTGCATGAACATGAATATTAAACATTAAAAAGTTTATAAAAAATTTTTTTTGTATTTTTGTAAAAAATTGTGTTTTTAACAAAAATACGAAATAAAACTTATATTACTTTTTAATATGTTTAGTATTCATGAAAGTCCCATCTTCTCTATTGAATATTTGCAATTTTAAGGGATGTGGTGCAATAATCATATCTGGTCGCCCGCTCGCCACTTCACTGTTACTATTTTTTTAAATATATATAATTTTTTTTTAATTTAAATATTAGAAAGTCTTTGTACAGAGTTTCTACACCGTAAGCCCTAGTTCACACTGCTGCAACTTTATCATGCAACTTGTGACACATACAGTTTCTTGACAAGTCAGAATAAATTCAGTTCAATGGGTGCCATCATAACCAATGTGACTCAAATCGCAGTGACATGGAAAAAAGGTTTCTGCACTACTTTACTGTGACTTTGGTGCAACTTGAGTGCCATAAACTGCAATGTTATATCACAAAAGTCGCAAGGAAGTCATATGCAGGTCACAACTTTGGGGGTCACAGCAGTGTGAACCGAGCCTAAGGCAAGTGGCATCATCAAAATTGAATGAGTAAAATTGTCAACATAGACATATACAACATAGACCACTCAAGAAGAAAAATTTAAATATCAATGCGATAACATAGCAGAAAGAACCTGGTAAATGTACGTACGTAGAAGGCAGCCCATAACTCGCCATTAGCTTGTGTAGATCACAAAGTAATAAAGCGGACAGCAGTAGAATGGTAATCACCGCTGCGAACCGGAGGCTGAGTGTAATCCTTTCCCTGTCATTATTTACGTGCGCAATTCGCCCTGTAATTTAGAAATAAACAGAATGCTATTAATGGTAGAAAAGATCACTGCTGGGCTTTCTTCCAGTGTTAAAAGCCAAGTTCACCTTTTTTGAAAAAAAAAGATTAAATGCACATTATTATTATTATTATACAGGATTTATATAGTGCCAACCGTTTGCTCAGCGCTTTACAATATAAGCATATTTTTGCAAGAGAAAAAAACCTTTTTATTCTTTTTTTTCACAGAAGCCTGCAGAGCATTGCACCCGCAATCAGCAGATTACAGGTGCAATATCAGGCTCCTGCACACATTGCCTGCATCTCTGTTTACAGAGCTGTAGGCAGTGTGAATGGACTACAAGGGGCACTGATCAGCACGCTCACGGTCCATTGAGAACTACAAGCCATCTGCCGCGATGGAAGATGGGACTTTCTGTGAATGAATAACGCGACTGTGTGGACAGAGACCCACACAGTTGCTCTGTTTATAAATTGTGATGACATGTCACAGGGAACGGGGGTGTGGGAGGCAGGTCTGGAGCATGTTACACGTTGCACCCCAAATATGGGTGTAATGTGTAACATGCTCTAAAAGGTTTACAACCCTTTTAAAGTGGTTGTAAAACTCAGACTTGAAATATGAACAGTACATATTCTTCTATAGTATGTACTTGTCTCCGTCCAGAGCAGGAAGTGTCATTTCTGTCTGCTTCCTTTTTACCTCTACTTTCTGCTTGAATTACTTCTGACAAGTTTTCCAAGTGCGAAAGACACTTTTTGAAAATAACATCCAATTACACAGATGTTTTATGCATTGCCAGAGACCCACAAAACGTTGGTAGACCTCCCGGGCCATCCAATTGTATTCAGAATCAACAGTCTCACATCTAGGACTAGTCAGTTAGTTGATGACCATCTTTGTCCCCATGTGGAGAGGTTACCATCTCCCCTGACCTGTGTGCATATACCACAAGGCCATCCTGATTGGTGGCCTTCTCTGATCCTGATGTAAGTTTATTTATTTTTTTTATTTATTTGTTTATGCTGGATTTCTGGCTATTAAAGACCTATTACACTATTAGAAGCTTTCTTGGGGCTCATTTCCATGTGAGCCTGTTTTTGAGGGTCCTGGGAATCTGGATTAATATGTGACTTCCCCCTACTCCTGCTGATGATGGTCCTGGTGGAATGATTGAGTATGCACCTAGACTGAGGACATCTAGTGGCTGACCTTCGGATGACATCTGCCTGGTATCACAAGTCCAGAGCACCAGGAGCAGGCCTTAATTGCTCCATGCGCAATTAATGCGCTATCTGGTTAGTACAATGTTTGTACATTCACAAGTGCACGAGAGTCACCCTTATCTTTGACCGTGGACCTCTGGAACACCAGCACACAATCACTTTGCCTTACTACTATAAGGACTGAGCTATCTAGCATATGTGGTTTAACATTGTGCTATATATTTGTTTCAATATTTTTTCAATATCTATATCTATTTACTCACATTAGCGCTGCATATTTATTTTATATATTTCATTACTGGGTTTAGAGGTTGCCTTTATGCTAGCGGCTTTTTATTACTGTTCCAAGCGCTCAATTACTACTTTTCCAAACACACAATATTGGCCTCTATTAATGTAGAATGCCTTTTATCCATGTGTTCCCCATGATAAAGGTGTGAGAGTAGTGGAAGGAGAGAAGTAGAGAATATCTATACAACACCTTTATTGTGAAATTGTTGGAATTCATTCTCACACATAACGCCTTTATTTTCAACCACTCCCTCCAGGTGCAAGGGAGTACAGTAGCTATGGAGACTACATGTGCCCCATCATATGCAAATCTGTACCGGGGGGGGGGAGCGGTTGATTTTCGGCTTTGATGAGATGATGAATTACTTCCACCATGTGCCTCTTATGGAGGAGATATATCGATGATATACTCATATTATGGACAGGATCCCAGAATTTGTTGGCAGAATTTGTTAGCTGTCTGAATCTTCAATTCACTCTGAATTTTTATCATACATCCCTACCTTTTTTAGATTTGATAATTAATAAGAATTCAGATGGTAGCATTTCCACTAATATTTATAGAAAACACACTGTGGGAAATTCTCTGCTGCATGCAGATAGTGCACACTCGAAACGTGGTAAGAAGCATTCCCGTAGGCCAATATCTACGATGGCGTAGAAATTGTTCTAGTAAGTCAGATTTTGAAATGCGAAATGGCTTTGTACCAGGGTGTCTCTAAGAGATTGTCCATGTTTGAATGTTAAACGTGGGCAATTATCTATACAATGTCTAATTACCCTATCATCTGTTAAGAGGTGCCAGTGTTTCTGCATAATGGCCCTAACTTCATCACTTTGGTTGTTAAACTGTATAATAGATCTAATTTTTACTTTTTCGTGTGTGTGTTCACCATGGAATAAAAGAATTTCCTGGGAGCTTGCTTTGACTATGGTATGTTCGTTTGAGGAATTTCTTAGTGTATCCATATCTAAGAAACCTATCCTTCAAAAGCCGGGCTTGTGTATATATATTTTTTTTTTTAATAACTTAAAGTGAAACTTCACCTAAAGTTCCACTTTTCTGCCTCCCACCCCCTCCTCTAACACTTTTGGACACAAGTTTTTATAGGGGAGTAGTGGGTACCCAGTTTTAACAGGCACTCGGCCCCCCATCTCTTAGACTCAAAGCGCAGCATGACTTGCATATAGGCAGTATGAAGCTGGCTGTAAAGTCACAAGCAATCACAGCCAGTTTCCATTAGTACACATGTCAGCACCAGGGACCTGAAGACAGATGAAGAACTGGCCCAGGTGAGGAAGACGCTGGATTCCTGGACAGGTAGGTGTTCTTATATCAAGGTCAGCAGCTACAGTATTTGTAGCTGCTGACTTTTTTAATTTTTTTGGGGGGCACGGAAGATCCTCTTTAACTATATTTTTCATCATATAGGGGACAAAAAGTCCCCTTTGTGATGCATGTCTGGTGACAGGTTCCGTTTCTAATGAGAGACCAGGGGTGTAAAAGACTGCCATCAAACATATGCAGACCCCCTCCAAGGTGGGGGCCTGAACTCCTGTTGGGTTTTTACTCCTATCCAAGGCTCCTTTGGAAAGATTTGGCCCGCACTCCCTGTCTGACATTATGACACAAGCAGCTGTTCTATGGGATTGGTGCACAGGTAGCACCTTACGTAGAGGAATATATTGTAATGATATCTCCTCCGTTTACAAGGTACGGGAAGGTGGAGGCCACCAGCATGTTATTAGATCAAGGAAAATGTAACCCCAACTTGCTGAATGGACAGCTCAGCTCTCCTCTACACTTCGCTGCTGGAGGCGGCCATGCTGAAATTGTGCAGATCCTCCTCAATCACCCGGAGATAGATAGGGTAAGTCTTGGTTTCTTGGTGTTCAGGATCATTATAGGAATACTGATTAGTTTCATACTTGCTAATTTCATGAGACTAATGGGCAGTTCCCTGTTTTGCCAGCATGCATGTCACAATAAAAACAGAGCTCTCCATTTCCTGCATTAGGAGTTATGGTCGATGGTATGCACCAACACATCTTATATGTCACACCAATGCTAAGTGTTCATCCCTGGAGTCATTCCCCCCCCCCCCCCTCCTTCCACACACACATCAGGGTCCCCATCGGAGTCTCCCCCTTATATCAGAGCTCACATTAAAGTTCCCCAACTCAGCCCCTCCATCTTTCATCAGGGTTCCCATCTGAGTCATTACACCCGCCACCCACTTAACATGAGAGCCCTTTTTATAGTCATTATCCCTGCTCACTGCTAACATCAGGGTTCCCATCAAGCCCCCTCTTACACCAGGGTCCCCATCGGAGTCTCTCCCCCCTCCCCCCCCCCCCCCTTACATCAGGTTCCCATTGAAATGCCCCTCCTTACAGCAGGGTTCCACATCAGAGTCCTCCCTTTTAGGGGGGGATGTTGAAGCGGAGACCATAGGCAGCCTCTGCTAGCTGTAACATGCTGTTTTTCTGGTTGGCAAAACCGAGAAGGGTTTGATGGATGAACTTCCCATCTGCAGTTTCCTTTGCTGTATATAAATTGATGAGCTGTTTTCTCGCCTTGCGTGTCCTGTAAGTGTGCAGACTGCAGCTCGAACATAGTTTCCTTGTGAACGAAAGGCTACATAGTTTCCAGTCTAGACTGCAGTGTCCTTTTTTGTTTTGTTTTTTAAAGCACATCACCGACCAGCAGGGGCGCACTCCTCTAGATATATGTGAAGAAAACAAGCAGAGCAAATGGGAGGAGACAGTGGAACTGCTGAATAATTCCCTCAACAAATCCGTAAGATCACTTTCTTCTTTCACTTTCTTTTTTTTTTTTCTTTTCTCTGTTGCTTGTTTTGCTTTCTCTTGTCTGTGTTTTTGTTTTCGTTTTTGCTTTTTTCTTTGTCTCTTTCACTTTTTACTCTTTTTGCTTTCTATTTTGCTGGGTTTTTTTTCGCTTTTCCTTTTTTTTTTCTCTTTTGCTTTCTCTCTTTTTTGCTTTCTCCCTTTCGCTATTTTGCTTCTTCTTTGCTTTTCCATTTTCTATTGCCTTTTTCATTTTTTCTTTTGATTTTTTTTTTTTTTGCTTGCTCTCTTTCACTTTTTCTACTTTTTGGCTTTTTTCTTTCTCCCTTGCTGCTTTTCGCTTTCATTTTTTTTTCTCTTTTACTTTTCTCTTTCTCGCTCTTTACTCTTTGCTTTGGCTTTTTCCTTTTTTTCGATTATTGCTCTTTTACTTTTTGCCATTTCTCTTTCACCCCTTTTTTCTCTTAGCTGTCTGACATGTGCACAGACCTGCATGCTGGTGTTCTTGAGGAAGGCGTGTATGTCAGGGACAGAGGATTTTACCCAAGACAGTGTTGCCACACGGATTCAGCAGTTTATTGGCTGGGAAAATCAGTGCTGTCCAATAAATACATTTTAGATCTTTTTGAAATTGCCAAGCCCTAGCCTCATGGGCTATCCTCACTCAATTCAGACAGACACCTGGCATAGGTGCTGAAGCTATATTTACAAGAAATGCCAGTTCAGGTATGAATGAGGTTTATCCATGAGAACACTGTGAAGCTTAACTTGTAGCTTGGATCTACAGTGGGGATTGAAAGTTTGGGCACCCCAGCTAAAGATTTGTATTAATGTGCATAAAGAAGCCAAGGAAAGATGGAACAATCTCCAAAAAGAATCAAATTACAGATTAGACATTCTTATAATATGTCAACAAAAGTTAGATTTTATTTCCATCATTTACACTTTCAAAATAACAGAAAACAAAAAAATTGTGTCTGCAAAAGTTTGGGCACCCTGCAGAGTTAATATCTTGTACTGCCCCCTTTGCAAAGCTGAGACCTGCCAGTGTCATGGATTGTTCTCAATCATCGTCTGGGAAGACCAGGTTATGTCAATCTCAAAGGTTTTAAATGCCCAGACTCATCTGACCTTGCCCCAACAATCAGCACCATGGGTTCTTCTAAGCAGTTGTCTAGAAAACTGAAACTGAAAATAGTTGACCCTCACAAAGCTGGAGAAGGCTATAAGAAGATAGCAAAGCATTTTCAGATGTCAATATCCTCTGTTCGGAATGTAATTAAGAAATGGCAGTCATCAGGAACAGTGGAAGTTAAAGCAAGATCTGGAAGACCAAGAAAAATATCAGACAGAACTGCTCGCAGGATTGTGAGAAAAACAATTCAAAACCCACGTTTGACTGCACGATCCCTCCAGAAAGATCTGGCAGACACTGGAGTTGTGGTACAATATTCCACTATAAAGAGATACTTGTACAAATATGGCCTTCATGGAAGAGTCATCAGAAGAAAACCTCTTCTACGTCCTCACCACAAAAATCATCGTTTGAACTTTGCAAATGAACATATAGACAAGCCTGATGCATTTTGGAAACAAGTTCTGTGGACCGATGAAATTTAACTTTTTGGCCGGAATGAGCAAAGGTACGTTTGGAGAAGAAGGGGCACAGAATTTAATGAAAAGAACCTCTGCCCAACTGTTAAGCATGGGGTTGGATCAATCATGCTTTGTGGTTGTGTTGCAGCCAGTGGCACAGGGAACATCTCACGAGTAAAAGGAAAAATGGATTCGATAAAATTTCAGCAAATTTTGGATGGTAACTTGATGCCATCTGTGAAAAAGCTGAAGTTAAAGAGAGGATGGCTTCTACAAATGGATAATGATCCTAAACACGCCTCGAAATCCACGGGGGATTACATCAAAAGGTGTAAACTGAAGGTTTTGCCATGGCCTTCACAATCTCCTGACCTCAACATAATTGAAAATCTATGGATAGACCTTAAAAGAGCAGTGCGTGACAGACAGCCCAGAAATCTCAAAGAACTGGAAGACTTTTGTAAGGAAGAATGGGCAAAGATACCTCAAACAAGAATTGAAAGACTCTTGGCTGGCTACAAAAAGCGTTTACAAGCTGTGATACTTGCCAAAGGGGGCAGTACAAGATATTAACTCTGCAGGGTGCCCAAACTTTTGCAGACGCCATTTTTTTGTTTTCTGTTATTTTGAAAGTGTAAATGATGGAAATAAAATCTAACTTTTGTTGACATATTATAAGAATGTCTAATCTGTAATTTTGATGCCTTTTTGGAGATTTTTCCATCTTTCCTTGGCTTCTTTATGCACATTAATACAAATTTTTAGCTGGGGTGCCCAAACTTTCGATCCCCACTGTATATTAACTAACAAAAGGAAAAGCTTTGGGACTGAAAATTTTCAACAAAGGACCAAGAGCCATATTCTGCTCATGGAGACCTGGTCTACGCCATACTTATATTTAATACCTTGCTATCCTGTCACCCAGTACAGATATTTATATAGAGTACATCCATCTCCCAGTGTCCTTGATTATAAATCTATGTGGAGTTGTGTTGCTCTGTACACACAAGTGCTTGGCATTTGCGGTGCTTTGGGTGCCTTCATTTTTTAATAGAGACTGATGGGGGGCTGCCTGTGTGGAAGGTGTACCTTTTTTGTTCTGAATGTGTGTGAAGTTTTTAAACTTCAGCTTCTCTGCCATTATTCTTTTCTCATGTGACCTCCTATGAACACCTTCATTGATGACACTTTGTCTTTCTCTCCATCAGTATGAAAAGGTGCGCATCTATCGGATGGACGGGTCCTACCGCTCGGTAGAGTTGAAGCATGGCAATAATACAACTGTGCAGCAGATTATGGAGGGGATGCGTCTGTCTCAGGAAACTCAACAATTTTTTGCCATCTGGATCTGTTCAGAAAATATCAGTAAGGGGATTTGTAATTGCAGATAGCAGCCAGCCTGTTCCTCTGGCCACTCCTGAGCACAATGTGCAATAGCTTAGTCGGGACACAGCTTTCTCTTATCTGAGCTCTGTGACATTAAATCTGATTGGTTGCTGTTGACTTACTCTATAGATTATCACATCTCTTTACATTGGTGTCTGACCCTTTTGGGAACACTCCCTCTCTCTTCCTGTTGGGTCACTAGGGCAGGAAGTGAGGGAATTTCATAATTAGGGACTTGGGAAGGATTTTTTTTCCCTGTTGGAGCAAATTGGACCTTGCTTTATAAGGGTTTTTGTTGTCTTTAGATCAGCTGGGGGTATTGGGTTCTATTTACAGAGGTCTTCTATTTTTTTTATTTATTTTTTTTTATATTGGTTGAACTTAAGGGACTTGACTTATTTCATCCCTAATAACTATGTAACAACAATAGAAACCTGACAGGGGATCTATCCTTTCCCCAATATATGCAAACTTTGAAATGTTAAAATACCTTGCACAAGATTTTAGGATTATTATGTTTGCTTGGCTGTATCAATGGATCTGAGAGCTGGACAGGACTTATTTAAACTCATGCAGGAGCTGCCTGCCTCTAGCAGTTTATCTCGGATTTACATGCAGTGCAGCATAGAAATCACAATTTATGGGTTCTGGCAGCAAAAACGTTAAGTCAAACATGTCTCTAAAGCAGATGCCTTTGTTATTCGCAGTCCTAGTTTTCAGTTGATCATAAAATGAGAACGCTCAACCTCCTCCACCCATACTACATATTCTATCAACAATGGACACTGGCGCTCACTAAGGCTCCTGTTAGCCAGACCAAATGAGAAAAGAGAGTCAGCACACGGTCACAGATCTTCTATGCTTCTTTTATTGGATCTTGGGGTTGCATTCAAAGCATGACAGGGAGACTAACATATTTTGGCTGGTATGGCCTTACTCATAGCTGAAGTAAAGCCAATCTGGATGAATTGCATTCAAGTCTCTATCAAGCTTTGACTGTAAACTGAATATCTTTAAAAAAAAACATTGAAGATCAGTGACCATTTGCCAACTCTGTCTCTTCGTTTTGGGTGATTGCCTGGTTTTCAGCAAAAGGATAAGTACAGCCAAAGCTTTTTGTGGCTGTACTTCTTCTGTGGATCACAGAAGTGCAGTTCGTTCTGCACTCTTGTGACCTATTTTCAGCTGACAGCAGACTGAAGTCACTTAGCCAGTTCAGCCTGGGGAAAGATCCCGACTTTAAAGTCGGGATCCACCCCAGAGTCTGGAGCGGCTCCTAGCTCAGCCTCTCAATGAAGCAGAGAGGCTGAGCCAACCGCTTCCTCCCCCTCCACAGCCCTCCAGTGAGCTCCGGGGGGGCTGAGCAGACAGAGGTGACTGACAGTCCCGCTTACTGCTCAGAGCGGCTGTGAGAAATCAGCGGTCATGTGATCGCTGAGTTCTCACCCTTATAGCTGGGGAGGGGGAGGACAGATGCAGCATCGAACTAATACTGCATCCACCTAGCGAAGTATAAATAGGGAAAAAAATCCTTTTTTTTTTTAATCTGTGCAGACTGCAGACAGCATTGATGTAAACGATGCATTGTTTACACATGACCCAAACAAAAGATGAAGGTTATGTTTTTAAAGCTTTTTGCTCTACCTAAACATGTTAGAACAGTTTAGTTATTCTAAAAGTACAGTTGGCCTTTACATCCACAAACTGCTACTTAAGTTGTGTTGCAATAATCTGCAGGACGCTTTAAACAGTAACCCGGGCCAAGCACTTTGCAATTTGCTTGCTTTTAAGTGCCAGTATTTCTTGGTTTCAGAAAATTAAATGAGGAAAAATTGAGGAGTAAAATCAAAGAAGATGCCATTTTGTGTAGCGTTGAGATGGTTTCATACAATTTTCACCCATTTTCGATCATTTGTTCACTAAAAACGTGCAACAATTGTAGCTGAAAGCCAAAAAATTGCCTCTAAATTGCTCTGTCTATGACAAGCATTATTGCACTTTCACAAAGACACTTGGCTTTGAAATTGCATTGTGCTCGTGTTTCCTGAGTTTTCCAAAGTTTCCTTTTTTTGTTACTTTTAATTTTTCCAGGCCTGCAGCTAAAGCCTTTCCACAAACCGCTGCAGCACATCAGGGACTGGGCAGAGATTGTTAATGAGCTCACCAACCTGGACCCCCAGAGGGAGACTCCTCAGCTCTTTCTACGCAGAGACGTGAAGTTACCGCTGGACGTCGAGAAAAAGGTAAGGCGGTAAAGACCATCTCCCCCTAAAGAAAACTATAAAAAGTAGAAGCCAAGTTTATTCTTTTTTTCTGATTAGACTACTTTAAATGGAATAGGTGTTGTTTTACTCGTGTATTCTTTTTTTTCTGTCTTCATATTTTCTGTATGCATTATCTTTTAGAAAATGAAATATGTACATGCATGTTTCATGTTTACCATTTGCAGCCACCTGGTGGCATGCTTCCTGGAGGCTGTTGCATAGAGCTTAAAGAAGAAAACCAAGATAGACCAATCTAATCTTAAAAATACTTCCCCCTTTTTTACCTTAGTGCATTCTTTTCATTAGGTAAAGAACATTTTCTATTTCTCAGTCCTCCCCCCTTCTCTGTGTGAAGAGGAAGAGAGGGGAGGAGAGATCCAGCGCTGTGCACAGATGCATCTCTTTTCCCCTTCCTCTTCACACAGGATTTGAGCAGCAGCAGGAGCCATTGGCTCTTGCTGCTGTCAATCAAATGCAGTGAGGAGGAAGTGGGGGTGTGTGTGTGTGTGTGTGCGCGCGCGTGTTTCTATGGAGCGCGACTCCATAGACTCACAGCTCGGAAGCGAGCAGACACAGTGTGCCCCATAGCAAATGGTTTACTATGGGGACATGTGAGGAAGAGCCAAGATCGCCAGTGGGGGATCCCAGAAGAGGAGGATTGGGGCCACTCTGTGCAATACCACTTCACAGAGCAGGTGAGTAACATGTTTGAAAGAGATAGGACCATCTGATTTAGGGCCGCCATACATGGCTCAATTCTAAGTGGAAAAAAAAATCCAAATTGACTGATCACCCAATCCACGCCAGGAAGAATCTCCACTTTTGGCTATTCTATTCGGGCAGCTACAGCACTTGCACTCGGCTGCCTAAATACCAGGACACCACCAAAACAGTGACTGTCCCTTATGGGATGCTGCCTTGTTTGGCTGATTTTTTACCCGACTCTGATGCTTTTTAAATGGATTTTTGTTCAGCTGTCAGGTGCTTGCAGGGCAACGGATACAAATGGAGAAGCAGAAAAAGGGCGCACCGACCTAGTGCATTATCGTTTAAAATAATTTATTGAAGAAACATAATAGGTATCATACTCACAATGGACATAATAACACAGGCATGTCAAACTGAACAAGATGTATGATCCAAACAACATCTGAGTCCATACGATGGAACCCTGGATGACCAACTGGCTGTTTGGTGTTTTGTTTCTTCAATAAATTATTTTAAACGATAATGCACTGGGTCGGTGCGCCCTTTTTCTGTTTCTCCATTTGTATCTAGTGTATTTGGATCACCCTGGTCTGTTGAGGGCAGCAAGCAGTGCATATTCCAGAACATTCCTATTGGGTCTACTGAGTCCTTTCCTAGCGCATGCGTAAAGTGTTTGTTGTGTTGGGCTTGCAGGGCAACCCCGTGGCATGAATTTCAGCTGATTCCTACTAAAATGTGAGCCATCTATGGAGGTCGTAAACATTTTATACATAGGTTAATGACAATCTTGCTGGCAGTGCTGGGCTTTCTTGGAAAGCCCAACATGTTCTGTCACTGAGGCATAGTCATTGTCATAATATATTTGTCAACTATAGTATATAATTTGCAATTGTATTAATCATGTATAAAAGGAACAAAGGCACAAATATTGTGTTAGTAACTGTATATTGCCTATACCTGTAAGGATATTATTCAGTATATAAATTCCTTTTTTCTTTTTTTTTTTTTTTTATTCACGTCTTTATTTATTTTTCCCCCCTCAATAACATGCAGACCAAGGTAGTCCAGCACAACTGACTGTTACTGGGCTTGGGACAAACCATGGAGCACTGGGACTGATAGAATACTGAATTTATCAAAAAAGAAAAAAGGACTAAATAAATGCTGTTGCTGTAACAGCTTAAGGTGAAGCTAAACCTCCATATCCTTTACATCTAGGGAGACTTGTCATCTCAGTCTCTGTTTAATCTGCAGTTGCCATTGTGCTGCACGTGTGATCAGTTATGACACCAGCCTTTTCATGGCTTGACAGTTCAGTTGAGAGCACAAGCAACTGTGCTAGTTATCATTCCCTGCATGCCTTAAATGGAACTGCTTTCAGAAAGCAATAAATGGACGAGTTTAGTTCCCCTTTAAGACTAAGCTCACATGGGCAGAGGACCACAATTAAAAGCCGGTGTTTGCATTGCTGTAGTGACACCTCTTCTATTTACCTTGTTCCTGAAGGGGGCAGTTCAGACTAGTGCATTCACATAATTTTGAAGCGTGCTAGTTTTAACTCACCATGTTCCATTTAGCAGACGCCATGCCTGCCAAATGCAGCTATGACAGTTGCGGCACAGTATTTCAATGCAAAATCTCCCTTGGGATTGAAAAACGTGTTCAGGTATTATTGCCTCATAAATGCCTGTAAGCCGACTTTAAACCACAATCTGAAAAGTGATGGCTTTTCAAGGCCTACTGCCCATGGGAAACCAGCCTA